>NC_142811.1:14776094-15076094 GCF_049724085.1 Artemia sp. Qi Xiang Cuo
TGTGTGTGTGTGTGTGTGTGTGTGTGTGTGTGTGTGTGTGTGTGTGTGTGTGTGTGTGTGTGTGTGTGTGTGTGTGTGTGTGTGTGTGTGTGTGTGTGTGTGTGTGTGTGTGTGTGTGTGTGTGTGTGTGTGTGTGTGTGTGTGTGTGTGTGTGTGTGTGTGTGTGTGTGTGTGTGTGTGTGTGTGTGTGTGTGTGTGTGTGTGTGTGTGTGTGTGTGTGTGTGTGTGTGTGTGTGTGTGTGTGTGTGTGTGTGTGTGTGTGTGTGTGTGTGTGTGTGTGTGTGTGTGTGTGTGTGTGTGTGTGTGTGTGTGTGTGTGTGTGTGTGTGTGTGTGTGTGTGTGTGTGTGTGTGTGTGTGTGTGTGTGTGTGTGTGTGTGTGTGTGTGTGTGTGTGTGTGTGTGTGTGTGTGTGTGTGTGTGTGTGTGTGTGTGTGTGTGTGTGTGTGTGTGTGTGTGTGTGTGTGTGTGTGTGTGTGTGTGTGTGTGTGTGTGTGTGTGTGTGTGTGTGTGTGTGTGTGTGTGTGTGTGTGTGTGTGTGTGTAAGTTTTCATGTGTGTGTGTAAGTTTTTGTGTACATGTAAGTTTTTGTGTGCATGTAAGTTTTCGTGTGCATGTCTAAGTTTTTGTGTGTGTGTGTGTGTGTGTGTGTGTTTGTGTGTGTGTGTTTTGGCGTGTGTGTGTGTAAGTTTTCGTGTGTGTGCGTGTTTGTGTGTGTGTGTGTGTAAGTTTTTGTGTGTGTGTGTAAGTTTTTGTGCGTGTGTGTAAATTTTTGTGTGTGTGTATGTTTTCGTGTGTGTGTGTAAGTTTTGTGTGTGTGTGTGTAAGTTTTTGCGTGTGGGTGTAAGTGTTTGTGTGTGTGTGTGTAAGTTTTTGTGTGTGTTAGTTTTTTTGTGTGTGTGTTTGTTTTTGTGTGTGGTTGTAAGTTTTGTGTGTGTGTGTGTGTGTTAGTTTTTGTGTGTCTAAGCTTTTGTGTGTGTAAGTTTTCGTGTGTGTTTGTAAGTTTTCGTGTGTGTGTGTAAGTTTTTGTGTGTGTGTGTAAGTTTTTGTGTGTGTGTAAGTTTTTGTGTGTGTGTAAGTTTTTGTGTGCATGTATGGGGACCGGGGGAGGACCTTTGGGGCCCAGGGAGGGCGTTTGGGGATCCAGGGCCCTTGAGGATAGGGTGGTCTTTTGGGAGCCCAGTGGACCTTTGGGGACCGGGGGAGGACCTTTGGGGGCCCGGGGGGCCCTTGGGGGCCGGTTGACCCTTTGGGAGCCCGGGGGACCTTTGAGGACCAGGGGAGGGCCTTTGGGGGTCTGAGGAGGGCGTTTGAGGGATAAAATTTCGAAATTTTTACTTTTTAGTTTACTTTTTTTTGCGGCGCATCCCTGCGGCACATCCTGCGGTGCTTTCCTGGCCCGCGGCGCATCCCGGTGGCGCTTCTCTGGTCCGGGGGACCTTTGGGGGCATAGGAAGGGCCTTTGGGGCACAGGGAGGGCCTTTGGGGGTCCGGGGGGGCAGCTGGGGGGCAGTTGGGGGCCTGGGGGCCAGTTGGGGACCGGTGGAGGGCCTTTGGGACCCCGTTGGTCCTTTGGGAGCTCGATGGGCCTTTGAGGGGCCGGGGGAGGGCCTTTGGGGGCACAGGGAGGGCCTTTGGGGGCGGGGGGCGGGCCTTTGGGGCACAGGGAGGGCCTTTGGGGCACAGGGAGGGCCTTTGGGGCACAGGGAGGGCCTTTGGGGCACAGGGAGGGCCTTTGGAGCACAGGGAGGGCCTTTGGGGGTCCGGGGGGGCAGTTGGGGGCCTGGGGGACATTTGGGGACCGGTGGAGGGCCTTTGGGACCCCGTTGGTCCTTTGGGAGCTTGATGGGCCTTTGAGGGGCCCGGGGATGGCCTTTGGGGTCCGGGGTGCCCTTTGGGGGCGCCGGTGGCCCTTTGGGAACTTGGGGGGCCTTTGAGGACCGGGCGCTTCCTTCGGGGTTGGGGTGGTGGGAATCGGAACCCTTTGGGGTTGGGGTAGAGGACCTCACAACACTGTTCAAATGAAACTTGTGTATTATAACGACCACAGAGTTTCACCATTAAATTCTCTTCTAAAATCTCTTCAAAAATCATCTTTTAAAATGTCTAACTGTTTCGCCGAAATAGTTCCATAACCAGTCTAAAACGGTTTCGCCCAAATAATCCCTAAACGTAATTCAGCGTTTTCGTTTTGTTTTTGGAATCTCTGCGCTAATGCATTTCAAATTAATCAGAAACCTGATTCGCGTGCTATAACAAGTCATTGCTAAGATGTTTCTTGGGGAATTGTTTCCATGGCCTTTGGTTATTAATATCCTTTGGAGTTTAACCAAAAGAGTTGTTTCCGAGGCACTGACATTAATGACTTGGATCTATTCCTGGAGAATCGTTTGTAGGCGAAAATTTTTTAAGTCTGACAGATGATGTCATTGATTAATTGATCTGTCAAGAAAGGGGAATTAATTTGTTGTTTCTAAGGGGAATTATTGATTCACGATAGGTGAATTGAGGTCGACAGCACAGGTGTTCCAAGGTCGATGTTGTTGTTGTTGTAAGTGCACGCTCTCAGCGAATGTCAAGGTCGGTGTTGTTGTTGTTGTTTTTGGCACGCTCTCAGCGAATGTCAAGGTCGATGTTGTTGTTGTTGTTTTTGGAAAAAGAGGTCATTGACCGATTACGCAATCATTCTCCCTAGGGATTCCATGCCCATATATGGAGCCCTGTCAGTATTCTATGCCCATATAAGGAGCCCTGTTCGGAGTAACACCCCCCATTCTACTCCTGGGCATAACTTAAAACCCTTGCCCTGAGGGTTGTGGGGGAGTGTCCTCCTCAAAAAAATATTTTCTATCTGGAAATCAACTGCGCTGAACAAAATGGCTATCTCAAAATTTTGATTGGATGTATTTGGGGGAATGATGGGTGTGGGGGGGGGGCTAGTTGCCCTCCAATCACTTTCGACTATTAAAAAGTGTACTAGCCCTTTGGATTTCCAATCAGATAAGCCAGTTTTGAAGTTTCTACGACAACGCCTTCTATAAAAACCTTATATGCCCCCAGGGCATAACTTAAAACCCTTGCCCTGAGGATTGCGGGTCAGTGTCCTCCTCAAAAACATATTTTCTATCTGGAAATCAACTACGCTGAACAAAATGGCTGTCTCAAACTTTTGATTGGATGTGTTTGGGCGAATAATGTGGGTGGGGGGGGATAGATGCCTTCCAATTCCTTTCGAATATTAAAAAGGGCAGTAGACCCTCCAATTTCCAATCGAATGAGCCGTTTTCGAAGTTTCTACGACAACTCCTTCGATACGAAGTGCTCGGGTATGGAGAACCAGAAAACAACACATTGTGCCCACATCGTTCTTTACTTAGGCAGCGCTAGCGCGCTTCCTATGATTAGGCCAGGGACAAACATATGAGTATGCTTTTCTCCGCCATATGAATATGGGTGGAGAATGGGGGTTTAAACTTTAGGTAAGATTTTTTTCGGACAGAATTTACCGGCAAATAATGTCAATATCGTACTGGTACGATACCAATATTTCGATATTGGTAATGGACCCCAAAAATCCTTATCGGTCGAGCCCTAACATAGACACGCTTTACTGTACCCCCAACTCCATACCTAATTTGCAAATATATAGCCCAAATTTGTTTCTAAAGTATGAAATATTCATCATATTTTGCGATATTTCATTAGGATTAGTCAAAGAAACAGGTTCTGCTTAGATGAAGAACTTAACATAGGCGCTATAACAGACAAGTAGCCTACCATCGAAAGTTCTAGGGCACTTTTTAAGAGTCAAAAGCGATCAGAGGATAGCAAGCTCCCCCTCCTCATCCCCTTTTTCCCAAAATGTACCCGATCATACAATGACCCAAAATTTGGAGATAGCTATTTTGTTCAAAATAGCCCAAAAGTCAAACAACTGTAGCTCGGGGTTTCACAAATCCCCCCAGCCCCTGGGAAAAGGGATGCAGCTTATACAAGTTGCCCATGGTTAACATTTAAGGTTTTTGCACAGGGGTTAGTCATAAAAAGTTTGGATGGGGCTATTTCGATTGGAAACCGAAAGCTGTTTTTTTTTAAGAGCCCAAAGTGATCTAAGGGCATTTAGCCCCCACCCACTACTCCTGCTCCTCAAATATAACCCTTTCAAAACTTTGAGATGATCATTTTTTTAAAGAAGTTCAAAGGCTAAATACCTTTTCTTCCTGGGTTGACCCCCCCCCCCCTCCAAGCCCCCGGAGCAAGGGCTGTAAGCTATGCAAGTTGGTTATTGCAAATAACTATGCCTCCAGGGTTGGAATCACCTTTTCTCAGCTTCCAGGCAAGCGCTATATATTATACAATTGGCCTATTGTTAACATATACGGGTTTTTGGGTGCACAGAATGTCTTTTACGTTAGTTCAATATCACCCTTAACTTTCTCTGAAATTCCGCTTAGCACCCTTAGTTATTTCGTATTTCATGTTCATAATATCCTAAGCTATAGCCTTTTCACCATGTTGAAAACCGCGATGTATTTAGTATCTTTTGATTTAGTTCAGTATACCCCTCAACTTTCATCAAAAATGTCAACTTTCGACAAAATCAACTTAGCACACATGCTATTTTCACAACCATGATGCACTTAGAGTTTTTCTACGCAGTTTCTAGATATTCCAGAAAAAATTCAACTTAATATCTTTAGCCGTTCCAGGAATATTACAAATAGGGCTTTTCGCAATCTTGAATGATTTACATACCATCTTTTGAATTTTTTTTTTTTTTTTATAGAAAAATCTTGACCAATCTCTAAAAAAATTCAAGTTAATACCCTTAGATGTTCCTGATCTATTACAGATATGCCTTTTGACAACCTGGATGCACATAGCGTTTTATGATTTAGTTCAATATTCCCCACAACTATCCCTCAGAGTTTCAACTTAATACCCTTAGCTGTTCATGAGATCTTCAGAATGCGCCTTTTCTACAACGTTGATGATCATAGTGTCTTTTTATATCATACACCCTCCCCACCATTCTCTGAAAGTATCAATACAACATCCTTAGAATTGTTTGAGATTTGATATTCTATGGCTATATTTTTTTTTTATTATTTACAAACGGGTTACAATAAATAAATAAACATAATAAACAATAAATAAATAATACCCTTAGACGCTCTGCAGATGTTGAAAATATGCCCTTTTGACAGCCTGCACATGCAAGACCTGCACATAGAACTCCTACCAAGTGGCTCAATCACAGATCCCTTTTGTTAAGCGGAAAGTCCTGTAGCCATTGTGCTGTAGCCACTGCTAGTAAAAGACATTTTGTTGTTTTTGTGTTATTTTATTCATTTAAAAAGAAACTTGACATTTCAACTCCCTTCCAATGGATTTTGACACTTCACTTTAGCACACAAATTGTAGACTAAGGCCGAGGACTGGCAAGTTAGTACAAAATAAAAGAGTCAGGAAAAAGAACACTTAAACAAAAAAAAAATTGATGAGTTTTTTCTATCTAGAAAATTTTTACTGTACCACAGACATTACACAATATTTTAGTTATAATAATTTTTAATTAGATTTTATTTGTTCATACGTCACTGTGAATGTCTAAAATCTGGTTAATGTCAACATTCAACGCTGACTAAATCCAAGGAGAAAAACAAAGATATTTCGAACATTCACCGATGAATCACCAATTTCGGACATTTATGGTAACAGATACACTATATATACACTTTATAACTATAGTTGTTAAGTAAGCAATAATAGCTGCATACTTTTTCCTTGTCTGAATGAAATGTTTCAACAAAATTCTATTTGCTTTAATTGTTTGTCATTATATTTACAGTTGCAATAAATAGTGAAACATCAATGCATAGCATACTCCCTTGCTTACTAAAAACAGTAAATACATGTTTTTTTTGTTTTTTTTTAAGTGAATGGAAACAAAAAATTCCAAAGCGAGAGTATAGAGTGGCTGACATTATAGCTTGAACCAATAAAAGTTATTCAAACATAATAGGATTTTCACCCCTCTCAACGCCCTGATCTTTAAAACCAACATTTATTTAAGCCTTGAACAGTAAAATAAGACATTTCTTTTTATATAATCGGGTTTAAACTTTTTTAATAAGAAAAGTAAGCTTATTTTTTGTGAGCTGTAAAAATTTATTTTCAGGTTTAAGCAATGGATGTGGTGTCAAAGGTTTATCAATTGGTTAAATATAACAGAAATAAAAAAAAAATCAAACTAATAGCTTGTCCTAGTAAATTGATCTACGTGAATAGGAATTTAATAATCAGTATCATTAGTTTTAGTTTGTGATTGAGGTTTAACATTCTTTGTGTTTGGGCAAAGATTCTGTATTTGGAGTTAAAATTTAAACCTTATAAATCAGTTTTTGAACCACTCCTGAATTTTGAGGTAATTGCACATTTCCCCCCTACCTTCAAAAAAGCAATAAGGTTTTGTGAAATATTACCAAAAATTAACATTTACGAATATTGACGAGTTTTATTATAAGGCTGTTATAGAGAGAGAGAAAAAACCTCAAGATAAAGAAACAAACGGGACACGGTCAGTAAGAGGAAATAACGACGCGGATATTCCGCCTGTATGAAACGAGGCGTCTTCAACACTGAGAAGACAAAGATAAAAACTACAATGACTACAAAACAAATAAAATCCAAAATAAATAGACAAAAAACAAATATTCATACAATTGTTACTATTGTGACAGAGAGTCACAGAAGCTAAACCAAAGCAAATTTGGTGCTCTCATTGAAGCTACTGTATTTAGCTTCTGTAGCGCTTAGCCACAGTAGCGACCATTGAAGATATTGATATTTTTATTTATTTTTTTTAATTTTATTTGGGAGCAACGTTGATTCTGAAACGCCTTTTCTCTTACAGAAAAGTTAGAGGGAGGTACTGCCATTAATATGACGTTATTAATACAATTTGAAATGATGTCTGTGAGTTTTACTCCGTTCATATATACTTTCCACTTTCTCTTTTGCTAACGATATATAATACCGTAAATAGGAGAGACTAAGATATACGAAATAATAGAGCTACTGCACTAATGCTTTTACTTCTAATTTAAACAAAGGAAGAAAGAGGCAATTGATTTCCTTAGGATGATTCAAGACCTTAGTGGCATAGCCAGAAATCTAGATCCGTTGTCAGATGCACTTTTTAAAACAAGTTTCTTGAAACAAAATCAAAGGAATAACCGTAGTTGAATTTCAACCGTAGGCACTTCTTTTAAGGAGACGTTTTTGGGAGTAGTTGGGCAAAGAGACAATGTTTAGTTTTGGTGCTGGGCCCAGCTCTTCAAATCCAAAGAAAATTATTCTATAACGAATTCTTCAATTTGAATGTTACAATTGCGGCTTACTTTGTCCAGACGCTCTTGGATTATCTTAAACAATTTATGGTCCTTAGATTGATAAAGTTTTACAACATCTGACAATTTATCAACGACACCTGACAATTTTTTTGCACCGTCTTCTACTGGAACAGAGATGTGGTGGGTTTTAAACCATTGTTTTGCTGTTGGTGTAAGTCTATCCGTGTATTTTTTTGCATTCTTCTTAAACAATTTTTGTGTTAATTCAGGTACTTTGTCATTCAAATAAAGTTTTACAGAAATGGAACCACTGTCACTAATTATGAGGGTATGGCGCACAAAAGGTATAATAGATTTGATCTCATTTTCAACCTTTAATGTTGATATAAGCCGTCCTTCTACGGAGATCATCGCGTTTTGGCTACCCCTTACCAAGATAAAATCACTTGGCATATATCCCAAGTCACCAGAAAGGAAAGAACCAGCTTCATCAATAGCTTCAGTTGTTCCTTTTTCGTCACCAAGATATCCCATAAATATGTTTCTTCCGCTTAATCTAAGCTGACCAGATGGCAGAACAGAAGCCAGGGGACTTATTAAAGTTTCCTTATCACATTCAGAATGAAAGTGCCCAGCTATTTCAGCCCACAGATGAGGCCCACAAGTCTCGCTCATGCCATAGTATTCCGAAACTGGAAGACCTATCTCTTTAAAGCCGTCAATGATGCGTTGAGGTATAGGTGCCCCTCCAGAATAGCCATTAATACACTTATCAAGTCCAAGTCTTTTTCTTTGGTACGCCATCTTTTTAAACGCCATCTTTTTAAACACATTCTTAGACTTCTCTGTTTGAGCGTCAGTAATCTTTTCATATAGCTTTTCCCATATAAATGGATCGGCAAAAAGTACTGTAGGTCTAACTTTTTTCAAAATGTCAGTTAATTGAAACTTTCTTTGAGTAACATCCAGAAAATGAACAGTAGCACCACTAATAAGAGAGACATAAATATCGGTCATTAGGGCATTTATACGACTGAGAGGTATTAAACTGAGTAGAACTTCAGCTGGGGGGGCGTGCAACTTTTCTTCAATTAGTTGAGCATTCTCAGTTAGATTAATGTGACTTAGCATAACACCTTTGGGGGGATCATCTCCTGATCCGTCTTTATACACAATCGAACAACATGCATTTAACGCTATTTTTTCCTGCCTGGCGATCAATCTACTCGTTTTCGTTTGTTTTTTACCCATGCTTAAAAATGTTGCCCAAGAATAAGTATCTTTCTCTTCTGTGTCAAGATCTCCGTCTATCTGAATAATTGCTTTTAATTGTGGTATTTCTTCCTTAATCTTCAGTACTTTAGCCATTAGTTCCTTATTTTCTACGATAACAAAATTAGCTCTGCAGTTTTGCGCGCAACGTGAGATGAGTTCAGATGTATAACTAGTAGAAATTCCTGCGGCTATTCCCCCAGCTGTAATAGCGCCAAAATGCGAAAAACACCATTCGGGACAATTGGATGAAATAATACATACGCTGTGAAGAGGTTCTAATCCAAGCTTCAAAAAGGCTTTTGCAACATTTTTCACAGTATCAAAATACTCAAGATATGTATATTTTATCTCTGAAACTCCTTTTTCTATAGAAAATGCTGCTCTATTTCGGTGGTGGGTAGTCCATTTCTTTAAAAATGTTAGAACTGAGGCAGGCTGATTAACAGATTTACAATTTATTGTATTAACAGATCTATGAACAAAATCGGTGGGGTTCCAAGCTGCAACTGCATCAACATCAATTATTTGATCCGGACCTTGGACATCCTTTGTGTCATCTTCTTGACTATTTGAAGCAATTGACTGATTATTTGTTACAATGGCGTCTGCTTTTAATTCAACTGTTTCATGAACACTCATTTTAGATAAGCTACTTAAGTATTTATTTAAAAAGATGACATGTATCTTTAGATAAGGAGTTGCCTCTATGTAAAAAAAATTTATACATTAATTTGATAACGTAGGAACTTAGTAAATTAGTTTTTCAACACACTTAGAATTCTTTTGCACTTTTTATTGGTGTACCATTACATAGTTTCATGTCATAGTTAAAATTTGTTTAAATTACACATCATTCACGTAATTAAAAGGTATGATTGCCTGCTTTAGTGAAAGTATGTTTGTCATTTATTATACAAAAGCAAAAATACCAATAACCATCAGTTCAACATCTTTTCAAGCTTAAGCCTACAATGCCCAAATTCTATTATAATAAATACGATAACATCAACAGAAATGCAGCAGTACAAATTTCTGCGTGCACCGAAAAGAAAAATGAAGTCTATAAAATCGTCATTGTTCAACTGTTTTAAAGATACTCATGGATAACGCATCCGAGTCTTTAGCATTAGATAGCATGGGCAAGAAAAAGCTGTTGTAAAATGACAACGGATTATTAAAAACTATCATGGAACAAAAACTCCAAAGTCTGGAATTCACAATATCACCATGAAGCTTAGATTGTGCTGAAAGGGAAAAGAACAGGATCGACACGAACTGCTGTTCTCAAGCGGAAGAGGAAAATGAGTAATAATCTAGGGTATATTCGATAAAACCTTAACTATATAAGTACCCTGTGAGAATTCCCGCTACAAATAAAACAGAGGGAGAGGAGGGAATCCAGAAGACTGGAGACAACTGGCTCACTGGGGTCACTTACAAGAATCTGGGTACCCAGTGGGAGGTTCTAGGCTTGTTCAGTGGCAGTAATCACCATCAGTAAATCCGTTTAAACCAAATGCCAAAAAAGAGGAATTGCCACAAAACACTGGCACAAAATACAACAATGTTAGATACTTTGGTAAAGCGATGCTCCAAAGTAAGGAGAAGGAAAAGAGGAAATTATGAGGTACCATGGGGCACCCCGGCCCATAATAACCAAAAACTCAAAACCCCATTTAAAATTACATCTAGTGAGATAAAATCACTATTTATAGTTGATTAAGAATTCAGAATCTTGGTTAGTTTTTGTGGCAAAGAATTATTTTGAAAACCAATTTTTGGGAATTTCAGAAAATAGCCTAGAATCACTAAAAAATTGTGTCAAATCAAAGCAAAAAGTACACCTTTGAAATCCGTTATCGAAAACTCTCGTCATGAAACATGTGTCCCTTTTGCTTTAGCATCAAGGAAAATCACTTTTTAGAATAGGGAGTAGACTCATGTATCCTCTTTTATTTTATTATTTTCTTCTTTGCCACTAGCGAGGCATTAGTATGACATCATAGGGTTCTGCTTAAGGGATCTTTAGAAAGAAAATAACTGTAACTATTTTTGTTCAGTAACCTTGGGTGTGAGAGTGACTTTTTTCAATATTATGAGAAATAGAAACACACAACTCGAAATAAGAATAGTTTTCAGTAAAGCGCAAATTATCTTCTGGTCTTTGGAATGGACACGGGCCATCAGCCAAACTCATTTTAATTTCTGCTCGTTTTGAGTTTCGCTCAAATTTATTGACTCGGTTATTTATTTCAATCTCTGTTCGTTTTAGTATCATTTATTTACTGATAGGGATTTATGGTAGTTTTACGATTGGAAAATTATCTGACTTTATTTCTGCTAATCGTCGTTTTAATGTAACTCTTTACCTTTCTTTCAAAACTTCTTCGGTGGAGAAGTTTTTTTAAAATTAATTTCATTATGTAGCTTACTGACCCGGGGAGGTTCATAAACAGTAGAGGAAGAAGTGATATCTTATACTTTGTTAAGGTTTAACATTCAATATAATTGGATGCAATATTCCATCTTTCCATCCTAGACACGTCAATGTCATATTAATCATGCACACAGAAAGCGAGCTCTCAAGAAAAGCTGTATATACGCGGGCTAGTTAAAGATGCCATTAAAAAACTGTCATAGAACCATCCGAAATTTCTTAGGCATGACCTTTGAATTATACAACGATATTTGAACAGTACACGCCATTTGTATATGCCAGAGATCCCTAAAGCCTCCTTTTTTCTTTTTTTTAACTAGTTATCTTGTTTTTTTATTTGTATAAATGTTTTTACTTTCGTCACCTGAATTTGTGAGCAATTATTTGACCACTTTCGAATGTTCAAGTACTTGCAAGTTTCATCAATATATGCACTTCCAAAGACAATGCGATGATGAAAATCAGTATTCCCCGTTTTGTGTTTTCCTCCTCTAAATATTTGCCAAAGCAGTATCTTCATATACAAGATGACATACACACAAATGACGTCATATGTGATAGGATTTGTTTCTCCTCCAACCATGGGTTGAAAATGGAGAGTAAAAATACGCTAATATTGCACCAACGGTGCTTTTGCTATGATCATCTTAGATGCAAACAAATATTATGTCTGTTTTTGTTGCACATTTTTATAGGTTTATATTTTGCAAAGAATACTACTGAGGGTCAATTTGGAATTACTTACGTTTCTGTTATTTACCATATCACCCTTTACTCTCTACACTATTATGATCCATTTGCAATTTCTCGTGAACATACTGGCCAATACAGAACACCCATAACGAATAAAGGGATCAAGAATAGAGTATAGAATAGTTTAAATTTAAGGTTTACGTTCGGGTTTAAGTTTAAATGCTGGCCAATACATAGCACCCATACCGAACAAAGGGATCAAGAATAGCGTTTATAAGTTCAAGGTTTGAGTTTATATACTGGCCGATACATAGCACCCATACCGAACAAAGGGATCAAGAATGGAGTTTATAAGTTCAAGGTTTGAGTTTATATACTGGCCTATACATAGCACCCATGCCGAACAAAGGGATCAAGAATAGCGTTTATAAGTTCAAGGTTTGAGTTTATATACTGGCCAATACATAGAACCCATGCCGAACAAAGGGATCAAGAATGGAGTTTATAAGTTCAAGGTTTGAGTTTATATACTGGCCGATACATAGCACCCATACAGAATAAAGGGATCAAGAATGGAGTTTATAAGTTCAAGGTTTGAGTTTATGTACTTGCCGATACAAAGCGCCCATACCGAACAAAGGGATCAAGAATGGAGTTTATAAGTTCAAGGTTTGAGTTTATATACTGGCCAATACATAGCACCTATACCAAACAAAGGGATCAAGAATGGAGTTTATAAGTTCAATGTTTGAGTTTAAATGCTGGCCAATACATAGCACCCATACCAAACAAAGGGATCAAGAATGGAATTTATAAGTTCAAGGTTTGAGTTTATATACTGGCTGATACATAGCACCCATACCGAACAAAGGGATCAAGAATGGAGTTTATAAGTTCAAGGTTTGAGTTTATATACTGGCCGATACATAGCACCCATGCCGAACAAAGGGATCAAGAATGGAGTTTATAAGTTCAAGGTTTGAGTTTATATACTGGCCGATACATAGAACCCATACTGAATAAAGGGATCAAGAATGGAGTTAATAAGTTCAAGGTTTGAGTTTATATACTTGCCGATACATAGCGCCAATACCGAACAAAGGGATCAAGAACGGAGTTTATAAGTTCAAGGTTTGAGTTTATATACTGGTCAATACATAGCACCCATACCATACAAAGGGATCAATAATGGAGTTTATAAGTTCAAGGTTTGAGTTTAAATGCTGGCCAATACATAGCATCCATACCGAACAAAGGGGTCAAGAATGGAGTTTATAAGTTCAAGGTTTCAGTTTATATACTGGCCGATACATAGCACCCATACCAAACAAAGGGATCAAGAATGGAGTTTATAAGTTCAAGGTTTGAGTTTATATACTGGCCAATACATAGGACTCATACCGAACAAAGGGATCAAGAATGGAGTTTATAAGTTCAAGGTTTGAGTTTATATACTGGCCGATACATAGCACCTACACCGAACAAAGGGATCAAAAATGGAGTTTATAAGTTTAAGGTTTGAGTTTATATACTGGTCAATACATAGCACCCATACCGAACAAAGGGATCAAGAATGGAGTTTATAAGTTCAAGGTTTGAGTTTATATACTGGCCCATACATAGCACCTATACCGAACAAAGGGATCAAGAATGGAGTTTATAAGTTCAAGGTTTGAGTTTATATACTGGCCGATACATAGCACCCATACTGAATAAAGGGATCAAGAATGGAGTTTATAAGTTCAAGGTTTGAGTTTATATACTTGCCGATACATAGCGCCCATACCGAACAAAGAGATCAAGAATGGAGTTTATAAGTTCAAGGTTTGAGTTTATATACTGGCCAATACATAGCACCCATACCGAACAAAGGGATCAAGAATGGAGTTTATAAGTTCAAGGTTTGAGTTTAAATGCTGGCCAATACAAAGCACCCATACCGAGCAAAGGGATCAAGAATTGAGTTTATAAGTTCAAGGTTTGAGTTTATATACTGGCCGATACATAGCACCCATACCGAGCAAAGGGATCAAGAATGGAGTTTATAAGTTTAAGGTTTTAATTTATATACTGGCCGATACATGGCACCCATACTGAATAAACGGATCAAGAATGAAGCCATATTATAAATTTAAGGTTGGAACCTCGAAAGGTATCTTGAATTTTCTAATTATCCCTAGACCTCTAGAAACTTTGTCTGATATTATTTTCCTGTTTTTTTCAACAGGAAATCAACGAGACACACCCTTTTCCAAAGGGTGCATTGAACTAAATCAACAAAAACTATATGCACTCATGTAGTTAAAAGAAAGTATCCGCAAAACTTCAGGATTTGGTTAATTGTATTAAGTTCCAACTTCAAATGATGATGAGGGGGTGTTGAATTAACCAAAGAAATCAACCTGCATTCAGATTGTCAAAAGGACCCATCTGTAATATCTCAAGATCGGTTAAGAACATTAACTTAAAACTAGTTTAAGGTTAAAATTAAATCAGAAGACATTACGTATAGCCTATCTAGGCTTTCAAAGGGGCATATCCGCAAGGTCTTAGGAACAGCAAGGAATATCAAGTTTAAAACTTGCAGGATTGTTGAGAGAAATTTTGTACCAAGCCAAAAGACACTGTACAATCAGGCTGTCAAAAGAGTCTTTTTGAAAGATTCAAGGACTCGAAAGAGGCATTAAGGTGCAATTGTCATTGCAAGTTGATGGCGATGTTGAACTAAATCAAAAGACAGTATATACATCCATACTGTCAAAATGAAGTATTCGCATTATTTCAGAAACAGCCAAGAATATTGCATTTAAAAATCTCGTAAAAAAAATTAAGTATAATTGCATTGTCTGTTGAGAAGAGTTTTTCTGTGCTTAGTAAGGAATATGCCGAAATTGGTCTCAATTTGAATGCTTCGAAGAGCGAGGTCCTTGCTTTTGGCTGTTGGATGCGTACAGTTAGGAAATCAGAGTGTTCAGTTATCTGTATGTATTAAGTATCTCAGTCTTCCGATAGGGGATAGTGCAAAAAAGACAAGGGCTCTCCTTATCTCTCATCTAAGTGAGAAACTTAGAAAAGCGCATGGTGTGCTAGTTCGCTGTAAAGCTTGCTACAGCAGGCATGTTCTCGCCCATGTCTAAAACGATTTTGCGATGCCTCACGTCCTCGCATTGACTTCATTTTGGAATATGCTTACGGCTACTGATAAAAAGACTATTAGATCTGTATATTTTCGTTTCGCGAAATTTCTCTTGTTTATAACCCTATGGGCTAGAAACAAAAGACTAGTGTCAACCGACGGGTTAACTGAACCACTAACCGTGACTGAGTAGCGTCGCGGTCGCTATTTTTCTAAGCTTGATGGGACAAACAGCCTCCATCCTGCTATGCGTGAGTAGAAATATTTGAATCTATTCTTGGTAGTATAAGCAGTATCCCCTTAATCTATTTGACGTCACACATAGCCAGGATTCCGACGACACGCATAGCAAGGATTATGACGACACACATAGCCAGAATTCCGATGACACACATAGCCAGGATTCCTACAACACACAGCAGGATACCCATGACGCCCTAGAAGACACACTCCCGTCATTCTATGACGCCCTGTTTTAAACACATACAGAGGAATGTTTACATTTGGAAAGACACGCCCCATTATTCCATGACACCCTGTTTTATACGACCAACAAGTGTTACATCATAGGGAGTGTTTACATTTGTTTGTTACTTAGTTGGAGTTGAGGTTCTTGCGTGACTTTGCTTCAGTATTAAAAAAGAGTTCAGTGTGTCAGCATCAAGGATATTTTAATAGATGATTTTACTCTATTGCATATTGAAGGCGCTAAAAATGGTAAAATGAAATCTAGAGAGCCTAATGCCACAGTAAAAATTATGAGGGGTTGCCGACTAGGCCTAGAACGGGACGAGATGTTTGCGTGACATGCTATATCATTAAGCAAATTTAAATTGGAGAAACAGTCATGTTTTGCAGCAAAAGTGAATATAATACATATGCACCGATTACAAAACGGATTAGATAGAATAGTGAAATATATTGAAGACAATAATCTGGATCAATCTATAAAAAGGGGTAAGTTTGTTACTAACGAGATTCTTAGTTAGTCGATAATAATAATTGGTAGTGAGAGTGTCGGGATTAAAAATTATTGGATTTGAGAACCAAAAAATCCTACGAAATCTAGTAAAATTGGAAGTGTTTGATTCTAGATGAGGATTTTCTAAAGTTACCTCTTCAAAGGAAAATATTTTCTCAAGGAATACTTAATGACATAATGGAAATGAGTCTCCTTCTTTGGACTATAGTATGAAACTTTTATGTCGTGGCCCAGATACATTTACTCAATATACAGACATATTAATTAAAACAAAACAAAATGATATTGTGATTTTGCTTTTAACCACTACTGAGACGGCCATTTCGTAAGACAACAAGAAATAAGTCAACATTTTATAAATTTTGTCTAAACAAGTTTTATGACGTCACTCCTCCTCCTAGAAGACATTCAAAAGGACCCCTCTATGAAGATTTGAACGAAACAAGTAATTTTTAGGCAAAATTCTTCCCTGCCATTAAATTTGAGGAAGGGTATGAAGTTGTTCTTGTTGATTATATTTTTATAAATGCATATGATATCCTGAGAAAAGATCGTATATATGATATAAAAGTAAGACCCTTGACTTTCGTGACGAGGGTTTGGTGGAAAGTTTTTACTCTGACGATTACCCCTTTGCAATTATACCCTATGGGGAATACAGCAATGTGACCAATTTGTGTCGAGCTACCAAAAAAATCATTGCATGTCGAGAAAGGGTGGCTTCACATTCAAATATTCAGCAGATCAAAGGAGAATTTAAACTACCAGTCCATTTGAGAATGAAAAATTTTCCTGAATGAGGATTTACGTGAGGTTTTCGCTTTTAAAGATCGTAATATTAAAGTGAAAATTTCAGTGGCAAGGACCATGTTATCTTTGCAGACTATTCACCCAGCTTCTCATCAGACAATTGTAAATTTCTTTACGCATTTTTTGTCGCGAAATCGAGAGTCGGTAATACCAATGTCCCCCTTCTATGTGTTCTCGAATGAAAAACCAGTCACGAGCACATTCAGAAGGTTTGGCTGTGATTATACGTCCTTTTCAACCCATTCAGTGAGATGGCTAATAGAAAAAAAATACTTTAGTTTGTCCTGATGTTGATTGTTATGTTGCAACTCTTGGACCACGACAATTGGGACTTGGAATGGATCATTACAGGGGTCGTTTGTCAGTGTCTGGTAATGGTCTCAGCAATTGGTTAGTTAAGTTATTTCACTCTGCACTACCCCTGGATAAGAAATATATTGCACCAGCTGCCGCAGATTTTGCGTCCCCTACATTACATGATTGGGGCTCTGTGAAGGATTTTAAGGAAAGTGTTTCACAAAAATCCCAGGTCCAGTGCGCGATCCCTCGGCAGGTGATTGAAATCATGACAAAGCGGAAACGGTCCAAAAAGGGCAAGAAACACCTCAACACTCATCAGTCTCAGCTCAGCCCGTAAGCGTAAAACATCAGAGAAGAAAAAGAAACTAGAAACAGCTAGATCGAAAACGGATTTCTTTTCTTAGAAATGGTATATCAACCCTATAAAGAATCTCATGCTTCAGTCAACTCATCTCTAAATCTTTTTGGTGCAGAAAATTTTGATGTCAGTATAAGACATGGTTATTAAGAAACAATACTACCCACAACAGCCCCTTTCCGGAAACAAACATTTACATATCTATTCAACTGAAGATATGACATAGATTTGACTTCTACATTTATAAATTTGCATGTCATTGTAAAAAATTTAAAAATGAAAAACCTAGTGCAGCCCAGGAATTATCCTATGAAAATTGTGTACTACACAATTTATTTCGACGAATCAGTGTCTAAATAAATGGAACGTTGGTGAGCACAAGCAACAATCTTTGAATTATACAAGTTATATACAATTCATGTTGATTACTCCAATGTCCTAAAAGAAATTGAGCGGTATGACTATTGGATATGAATATAAAATACATACTGACACTGGCAATATACTTAGAGATACAAAAACTGAAGATTTATACTTGGTTGGGAAAATACATCATGAAACATTTAACAAACCTCAATGGTTGCCCCCCCCCCTTGTAAAGATTGATATGAAGCTACAACTTGCTTTGTCTAAATTTTTTTGCGAAAAGTACTTGGTACCGCGTCCGATGTAACAATCTCTCTCACCTCGGCAATACTTAATTAACAAACAACAAGTTATGAGTTCTGTTGCTTTGACAATTGAAAAATTAAGAGCTAATGGAAATAATATCAAATCGCTCTTCCCTCTTACGATCACGAATCAACGACATATTGCAGCGGCAAAACGTACTTACGCTGATTCATCATTTATCAATTGTGAAATTCCTTCAAAACTTGCTTTGGCTTTTGTAAAAGGCGCTAGCGCCGTTGGATTATGGACAAATTCTCCACACAAATTTGAACTGTTTGAGCTTTCATCTCTTGTATGTAAATTAATTTGAATTCCACTCTACAATTTATCCTTTAGTAAATCCTTCAAGGCCCTGCATGAATTGATAATACAATCCCTAAATCGAAATAGACATTCATTTGACAATAGTATAACCGAAGAAATGTTTGCGAAAACTCATGGTATCATTGTCATATATATGTCCGGTACTCACGATATGGCTATTGTCCGAACGGGCACAGTACGTTTAGAGTGCACGTTTCACCGAACCATTGGAGGTGAGTATTGCATTGATCTCGCTAAATCAATTTGAAACCTACTAGGAAATTACCCCTGATGGCAGTGTTCTATTAGACCTGAGACCATGAACAAAAATCAATAACTAATGTATTCAATTCGGATCTTTACATGTCCAAATACAAATCAAAATTCATACCCTCGGATTTCTTCAGTCCTATTCAAAGCGTTAACAATACCCTTATTATTGTTAATAGTAGCCCGTCAACTGTGAAGACGGGGCATTGGCTATGCATCTTTCAAACGTCGAAGAATATTGAATTTTTGGATCTTCTTGGCCTACCGTAGAAGTTCCACATGCCTCACATTAAAAACGTTCTTGAGAAAAGTGGAAAATCTATTGTTCATAATCGGAAGTGAGTAAAAGTTTTATCAACCAAAAACTGTGTTTCATGCACTATTATGGACATTATCCGTCACGCGTCAAACCAAAATCATTCTATTACTTTATCCCTTATTTCTATGACTATCTTATCTTAGCTCCGCCCTAGGAATAATATATGGATAGATGATAGATAGACTTATCCATCAACAAATGAAATAAGATAATTTTTATACAATCCTAAAAAAGGCTTATCCCAGATTTGCCCCTCAATCACTCGGACTATCTGTGCTGGCTTTTTCTACAATTAGCCATGTCTTGATGCCTGAAAAATACTTGATTTCAATTCAAAATACTTGATTTGATTTGATTTTGATCTAAATCTTGAACAAAACCAGCAGTATGTTTCAATGAACAACATCTTTAAATTAAAATCGAATGGTTCTTATCAAACGTTCAGCCAATGCCACCTTTATCTGACTATGACTATGACAGAGTATTGTATTATATTTCAATGAAACTCTTTTATATGCGGGTTAACAAATTCACTTCCCGGTCTGTTTGAATTTTTCTATGTGAATCTTGATCAAAAATAGATTCAAGGGCTCTAGCAACTTCATCGCTTCTCTGTGAATGGAATGGAACGGTACATGCATAGCGACTAAAAACACTAATTGCCAGTAAAATATACGTGTACGGTCTATTTTGACATCTTTGAATCTCAACCAGACTCAAAAGAGCTGCTTGTAATATATGCAGGGGAGTAAAGGCTTTAGTTTTTCGACAATGACTACCACGAACTCTATGATTTTGATGAAGAGTATAACTAGGTTCCTTATGTAAATACTCCTTTGCCAGCTTCTTTTCAACAACGGTGACTTTAAAAAGTGTGGTGGGAGAAATTAAACTTCCCACTTCTCCAATAGACCACGTTTCTAAACTTGATTCATTTTGAACGTAAACGCGGTGTGAAGCGCCTGCTACCCTTTTGAATGTTAAACGAGGTGGAAAGACGCTTTCGTTTAATACCCGTTACGCCCACTTGGCGTACTACCTTTTGATATATCTCGTGATATTTCTCCAAATTCCTTTAATTGTTTTAAAACATGTTTATTCCCAATAAGACTTTTTGGAAAATTTGATGACTTTAAAAATTTATATAAATGTCAATCAAACGATTCAAGTCTTTTACGATTTGCAATCAAATCTTATATCAAATCAATTAAATTTTTGGGCTCACCTTGAATTATAACTTCATTCTTTTTCTCGTCAATTTGATCATTTTCAGCGAGATAAATAAAAAGTATTTTACTTTGCTTACGGTAAGAATGAGGCATTACAATTGGCGTCAATTTATAGGGTTTGACCATTTTTAGAGCACAGTATTTGCAAGTCCTGCGATTATCGGTAGTAACGATGAGAAGAAACTACCACCCGCTTGAACTAGTCGGTTTCTTTTTAAACCTTTTTTTTGTTTTGTTTTTTTTTCAAGGAAACTGTATTAAGAAGATTATTAAAACTGATATGGGCTCTTGAGAAGAGTTCCATGGCAAACAATTTGATAACACAGTTGATGTTGATTTTACTCTATGAAAGACCTTTTTTTATACCGAACTGACTGAGATGTGTACTGACAGTACTGTACTTGAGCCACGTAAGATTGTGTCATTCCCAATAAATCTATCAAGTCACGTAAGACCCTCAACTCCAATTACGTAGCAGCCAAATGTAAACATTCTCTATAATGTAACATGCAACTGCATCTCTTAGTTCCCTTATAATGTAACACACAGCTGCTGGCCGCTTGAAACATGGCTGACTTTAAAACTAGGGATGTGTCTTTCCAAAAGTAAACATCGCAACTAAAAACTGAAGTAAATTACTACACCGCAACTAAATTACGTTACCCTTTACAACAATACATATATATATATATATATATATATATATATATATATATATATATATATATATATATATATATATATATATATATATATATATATATATATATATATATATATGTATATATAGTTCAAAGTAAGAAATTCTTGATCCTGAAAATTCATTTTTTTGAGCAGTACGATATATAGCAGAAGTTTTCTTTTAATCGACTCAGTTCTGATATATATATATATATATATATATATATATATATATATATATATATATATATATATATATATATACATATACATATATATATACGTATATATATATATATATATATATATATATATATATATATATATATATATATATATATATATATATATATATATATATATATATATATATATATATATATATATATATATATATATATATATATATATATATATATATATATATATATATATATATATATATATATATATATATATATATATATATATATATATATATATATATATCTGGAGCCCGTTTATACTGCACTGATCATTGAATTTATCTTTTAGGTCACTATCTAACTGAGGGATTACTTGAGATTTCTCAATGAGGCATTTCATCAAGGTTGACAATTCGTCCACAAATTTGAAGCGTTTGTCATGTTTGTCAAGTAAAATGTAGTCAATGACGGCTAAAAATTAGAGAGCAGCAAGTTTGGTGCCTTGAGGAGCGTCACATTCTTGCGTGTACATGGATATCACAAAGAATCTATTTATTGCGAATATATTTAACGCGGGAAATTGAAATGCGTAAGTGTGGTCGGTATAATACACAAGTACCAAATGAAGAGTATAATTAATATAAAATATTGTGTAGTATCGAGAATGTACATATAGTCGATATTAATAGAGCTGCATACATTTTAGGCAAAGAAACGGCAGCCACTAGTCGTCCATGCACCAACCTCCAAAGGCCCCAATACCACCCCCCCCAAGTTTTTGCCCCCCCCTTCTTTCTTTTTTTATATTTTTTTAGCGCAGAGACGCACTGGTGTCGATGTCACAGGAAGTTTCATCAGCAGCGCAATCGCGCTTACTAAGTAAAGAACGATGTTGGCACAATGTATTATTTTTTTTTTTCCATACCAGGGTACTTCGTATCGAAGGAGTTGTTGTAGAAACTTCAAAAAGGGCTCAGTCGATTGGAAATTGGAGTGGCTAGTGCCCTTTTTAATAGTCGAAAGTGATTGGAGGGCAACCAGCCCCCCCCCCCACGCCCATCAGTCCCCCAAACACACCCAATCAAAATTTTGAGATAGCCATTTCGTTCAGCATAGTTGATTTCCAGATAGAAAATATGTTATTGAGGAGGTCACTCCCCCACAACCCTCGGGGTAAGGGTTTTAAGTTATGCCCTGAGGGCATATAAGGTTTTTATAGAAGACGTTGTCGTAAAAACTTCAAAAAAGGCTCATTCAATTGGAAATTCAAAGGGCTAGTGCCCTTTTTAATAGTCGAAAGTAGTTGGAGGGCAACTAACCCCTTTCTCACGCCCACCTTTTCCCCAAACAAATCCAATAAAAAATTTTAGATATCCGTTTTATTCAACGTAGTCTTAAATTCTGGAAAACTGGTGTTGAGGATGACAGCCCCCCCCCACAGCCCTCAGAGCAAGGGTTGTAAGTTATGCCCTGGGGGCATATAAGGTTTTTATAGAACGTGTTGTCGTGGCAACTTCAAAAAGGGCTCATTGGATTGGAAATTGAAATGGCTATCGCCCTTTTTAATAGTCGAAAGTGATTGGAAGGCAACTAACACCCCTTCCACGCCCACCATTTCCCCAAACATATCCAATCAAAATTTTGAGATAGCCATTTTGTTCCACGCAGTTTAAAGTTCAGGAATTTATATCTTTGACTAGGACACTCCTCCCACAGTCTTCAGGGCAAGGGTTATAATTTATGTCCTGGGAGCATATAAGGTTTTTATTGAAATCTCTGTCGTAGAAACTTGAAAAAGAGCTCATTCGATTGGAAATTCGAAGGGCTAGTACCCTTTTTAATAGTCGATAGTGATTTGAAGGCAACTAACCCCCCTCTCAAGCCCATCTTTTCCCCAAACACATCCAATCCAAATTTTTAGATAGCCATTTTATTCAACGTAGTTGAAAGTTTTGGAAATTAGATCTTAAAGGATGACAACCCCTCCCCCACAGAGCCCTCAGGGCAAGGGTTGTAAGTTATGCCATGGGGTATATAAGGTTTTTATTGAAAGTGTTGTCGTAGAAACTTCAAAAGGGCTCATTTAATTGGAAATTGAAAGGGCTAGTGCCTTTTTTAATAGTTGTAAGTGATTGGAGAGCGACTAACTCCCCTCTCACCCCACCATTTTCCCTAACACATCCAATCAAAATTTGGAGATATCCATTTTGTTCAACGTAGTCGAAAGTTCTAGAAATTAGGTCTTTTAGGATGATAACCCCCTGGGAGCCCTCAGTACAAGGGCTGTAAATTATGTACTGGGGGTGTATAAAGCATATATAGAATATAGTTACAAAAATGTAAAAATGGGCTCATTTGATTGGAAATTGAAATTGCCCTTTTTAATAGTCAAAAGTGAGTGGACAGTAATTAACCCCCCTCTTACGCCCAACATTTTCCCAAAGACATTCAATCAAAGTTTAGAGATAGTCATTTTGTTCAACGTAGGTGAAAGTTCTGGAAATTATGTATTTAAGGATGACAAACCCCCCAGAGCCCCCATGGCAAAGGTTGTAAGTTATGCCCTGAGGGGCATATAAGGTTCTTATAGATAGAGTTGTCGTAAAACTTCAAAAGGGGCTAATTCAATTGGAAATTGAGAGGGCTAGTGCCCTTTTTAGTAGTCGAAAGTGATTGTAGGGTAACTAACCTCCTTTCACGCCCACCATTCCTCCAAACACATCAAATGAAAATTTTCAGATTGTCATTTTGTTCAACGTAGTAGAAAGTTCTGGAAATTAGGTCTTTGAGAATGACACCCCCCAGCCCTCAGGGCAAGGGTTGTAAGTTATGCCCGGGGGGCATATAAGGTTTTTATTGAAAATGTTGTCGTAGAAACTTCAAAAGGGCTTCTTTGATTGGAAATTGAAAGGGCTAGTGCCTTTGTTAATATTCGAAAGTGATTGGAGAGTGACTAACGCCCCTCTCACGCCCATCATTTCCCCAAACACATCCAATCAAAATTTTGAGATAGCCATTTTGTTTAAAGTAGTTGAAAGTTCTGGAAATTAGGTCTTAGAGAATGACAACCCCCCCCCCTCAGAGCCCTCAGGGCAAGGGTTGTGAGTTATGCCCTGGGGGCAAATAAGGTTTTTATTGAAAGCGTTGTAGTAGAAACTTCAAAAGGGCTCATTCAATTGGAAATTGAAAGGGCTAGTGCCTTTATTAATAGTTGAAAGTGATTGGAGAGCGACTAACACCCTTCTCATGCCCACCATTTTCCAAAACACATCCAATCAAAATTTTGAGATATCCATTTTGTTCAACGTAGTTGAAAGTTCTGGAGATTAGGTCTATTAGGATGATAACCCCCTCAGAGCCCTCAGTACAAGGGCTGTAAATTATTCCCATGTGACACACCAAGGTTATATAGAAAGTTGTTGTAGAAACCTTAAAAAGGGCTCACTTTATTGGAAACCGACATTGCCCTTTTAATAGTCGAAAGTGAGTGGACATTAATTAACCCCCTCTTACGCCCAAGATTTTCCCAAAACATTCAATCAAAGTTTAGAGATAGTCATTTTGTTCAACGTAGTTGAAAGTTCTAGAAATTATGTATCTAAGGATGACAAACCCCCCAGAGCCCCTGGGACAAAGGTTTTAAGTTATGTCCGGGGGGCATATAAGTTTTTTATAGATAGAGTTGTCGTAAAAACTTCAAAAGGGGCTTATTCAATTGGAAATTGAGAGGGCTAGTGCCCTTTTTAATAATCGAAAGTGATTGGAGGGTAACTAACTCCCCTCTCACGCCCACCATTCCTCAAAACACATCCAATGAAAATTTTCAGACAGTGACTTTGTTCAACGTAGTGGAAAGTTCTGGAAATTAGGTCTTTGAGAATGACAACCCCCCCCCCATCCACCAGGGCAAGGGTGGTACGTTATGCCCGGGGGGGCATATAAGGTTTTTATTGAGTGTTGTCATAGAAACTTCAAAAGGGCTCCTTTGATTGGAAATTGAAACGGCTGGTGCCATTTCTAATAGTTGAAAGTGACTGGAGAGCGACTAACGCCCCTCTCACGCCCACCTTTTCCCCAAACACATCCAATCAAAATTTTGAGATAGCCATTTTGTTTAATGTAGTTGAAAGTTCTGGAAATCAGGTCTTAGAGGATGGCAACCACCCTAGCAGCCCTTACGGTAAGGGTTGTAATTTATACCCTGGGAGCATATAAGGTGTTTATAGAAAGCGTTGTCGTTTCAAAAAGGGCTCATTCGATTGGAAAAGAAAGGCCTAGTGCCCTTTTTAATAGTCAAAAGTGATTTGAGGGCAACTAACCCCCATCTCACGCCCACCTTTTCCCCAAACACATCCAATCAAAATTTTTAGTTAGCCATTTTATTCAACGTAGTTGAAAGTTTTGGAAATTAGGTCTTAGAGGATGACAACCCCTCCCCCTCAGAGTCCGCAGGGCAAGGGTTGTGAGTTATGCCCTGGGGCAAATAAGGTTTTTATTGAAAGCGTTGTTGTAGAGACTTCAAAAGGGCTCATTAATAGTCGAAAGTGAGTGTGGACATTAATTAACCCCCCTCTTACGCCCAACATTTCACCAAAAACATTCAATCAAAGTTTAGAGATAGCCATTTTGTTCAACGTAGTTGAAAGCTCTAAAAATTATGTATTTAAGGATGACAAACCCCCCAGAGCCCACAGGGCAAAGGTTGTAAGTTATGCCATGGGGGGCATATAAGGTTTTTATAGACAGAGTTGTCGTAAAACTTCAAAAGGGGTTCATTCAATTGGAAATTGAGAGGGTTAGTGCCCTTTGTAATAGTCGAAAGTGAGTGGAGAGTAACTAGCCCCCACTCACGCCCAACATTCCACCAAACACATTCAATCAAAGTTTTCAGATAACCATTTTATTCGGTGTAATAGAAATTTCTGGAAATCAGGTCTTTGAGAATGACATCCCCCCAAGTCCTCAGGGCAAGGGTTGTAAGTTATGCCTTGGGGACATATAAGATTTTTATTGAAAGTTTTGTCGTAGAAACTTCAAAAGAGCTCCTTTGATCGGAAATTGAAAGGGCTAGTGCCTTTTTTAATAGTTGAAAGTGATTGGAGTGACTAACGCCCCTCTCATGGCCACCATTTCCCCAAACACATCCAATCAAAATTTTGAGATAGCCATTTTGTTTAACATAGTTGAAAGTTCTGGACATTAGGTCTTAGAGGAAGACAAAAACCCTAACAGCCCTTAGGGTGAGGGTTGTAATTTAAGCCCTGGGGGCTTATAAGGAGTTTATAGAAAGCGTTGTCGTTTCAAAAGGGCTCATTCGATTGGAAATCGAAAGGCCTAGTGCCCTTTTTAATAGTCCAGAGTGATTGGAAGGTTTGACATTTTTATAGTAAAGGTCGATGTGGGTATAATGCATTATTTTTTGTTGTTGTTGTTTAGACCAGGGCACTTCGTATCGAAGGAGTTGTCGTGGTAACTTCGAAAAGGGCTCATTCAATAGAAAATAGAATGGTCTGATGCACCTTTTAATAGTTAAAAGGGAGTAAAAGATAACTAGTTCCCCTCCTACACCCAACCTTATATTTGCCTAAGATGTTTAAAAATTAAATGCCGTGTTGAGATTAAATCAAAATACCCTTTGTTGATGCTAACTCCTAATAAGCCTTCTCAGCAGTATCTCAAGAATGACTGAGGGTATTATGTTCAAACTTTCAGGGCTACTTCTGCTCTTAAAATTTAACCAAATGAAAATAGCGTAAGTGTATCCAAGCTATCAAAGAAAGCTAACAGATTTTTTTGCGAGTGCTATCAAGTTTTTCATTTCAGGTCAACTAGAGGAGGTATGAAACTAAATTAAACACTACTATTTGTGTCCAGATTTTTAAAATAAAAGGGTGTCTGTTGTTAAAAATTGCTGAAAATTTTTCTCCAACATACAAAAAGCAGGTCAAACTATAAAGTCTTAAAAAAAAGAAAAGATTTAAAGTATTATTTTCTTTTTCCCTGAATATAAAATATAACAGACTATAAAACGAACAGAAATTAATTAAAAAAACTTTTTCCACAAAATAAATTTTTCAAAGAAAAGTAAAGAACTCCATTAACCAAAAAATTAGCAAAAATAAAATCAAATAATCTACCAAGCGTGAAACTACCAGAAATCAGCATCAATAAAAAATGAAACCCAAAACGAACAGAAATTACAATAAATAACCGAGTCAAACTCAAAACGAGCAGAAATTAACACAAGTTTAAATAAATAACCAAGGCCAGAATAAAATTTTCACTTTACTGAAAAAAACACAAATGAATATACATTGTCAGTTTAATATACATATACTGATATTTAGTAATCAAAATGTTAATATTATTTGATTTATTAAAGTTATAAAAGTAAAAACATTTATGTTTTTTTTTTCGGGAAAGAGCCAATTTTGTTCTGGCCTTGGGAAGGCATAAGGTTTTGACTTATTTTAATTTCTGCTCGTTTTGAGTTTGACTCGGTTATTTATTATAATTTCTGTTCGTTTTGGGTTTTATTTGTTTATTGATGCTGATTTGTGGTAGTTTCACGCTTGGTAGATTATTTGATTTTATTTTTGCTCATTTTTTGTTTAATGGAGTTCTTTACTTTTCTTTGAAAAAATTTTTTTGTGGAAAAAGCTTTTTTTGATTAATACTATTAATAGAATAGTCTTTCTAGCGCCAATTCGTTTTAGATTCGGCAAAGCCGAGATGTGACGGATCTGGTCGAATGCCTTGTGATAATCGGCCAAAAGGAGATCATCTATGGTACCCCCTTTGTCTAGCCATTCTACTATTAAGTGGTAAAGTCGCACTTAATAGTGAGTCGTGCTTTTGCCTTTCAGGCACCGTACTGGTAAGGGTCGAGGCAAGGGCTAATTTGCGACAAAAGTTCACGGTAAATAAATGATTCGGTCACTTTGGCTAGAATGGGGGTTATTGATATGGGCCGGAGCTCGTCACAAATTTTAGGTTATTTTATTTTAGGAATAACACGGACATAGGCTTTCTTCCAGGCCTGTGGGAACTTTTGCTCTCTGAAGCATAGGCTGATATTAGACGTCACAGGTTTAGCTACAAAAGGTGCATACTCAATGAGCAGCTTTACGAGCAGCTCACCTGGATATAAAGCCCAGTTCCTTTTTATTTTTTCAAGCTCATTGCAGACCATATATTCCTGTATTTCTATGATTTGTTCGTCGGGAAAGCCAGACGAGAGATTTTCAGTGTCTTTGTCAGTGAACGAAGGGTAAGTCAAACAAGTTGCAGCGAATTAGGAACTTACTTGAGTTGAGGACACTAGAGAACCATCGTCTTTCTGTATCTTCAAGTTTCTTACCGTGCGGTTTCTTACCCAAGGCTTATCACTGTCACTGACTGTAATAGTTTTTGACGGGAAGTGCTGGTGATATATCTGCAGAAGAACAGAGTTCAGAGTCTCAACTTTGAGGTTTATGTCTACTATTGTGCAGATCTCACTAAAGTCAAAGGTTCCAATCTAGTGTCTAACGGAACAGAAACTTCCTTTAGGCAAATGCCGGTTACTTTTGTTTTCTTCACTTTTGGGAAGTTGGCTTTGGTCTCCCAGAAAATCACAAAGCAGTCTGAGTTCTGTAATGGGCCTAAAGAGCGCGGTGGTAGGTATTGGTTGGAAAGGTCCGTGAAAATTAGGTCAAGTATGCTCCCACTTTGGTGGGTCGGAACTCCCACTACTTGTTTCAGGTCGAGCATATTCGAAATCCACTGCTTATTTGTTTGATTAAAATTTCCGGCAATAGAAAATGCGGGAGCTGCATGCTGTCGACAGATGTTGTCTGTAAATGTTTATAGATATTGAACTAAATCCTTCCTGTTTTTTGCACTCTCGGAATAGTACACTACCGCGATGATGAGGCACGAGAACTTTCTTGACAGGAAAGGGGGTTTGCACTCCACCCAAATCCCTTCGTGACAGGAGTCAGTAGGTTCGCTTAACAGTTTGCACGGAATGTCTTTTCGAAAATACAAACTGACACCTCCACCACGGCGCTCTAGACCACGATCCCGCCTTGTATTGAAAAAGCTTGTATAGCCTTTAATACGACCCGTCTCATCAGTAACGTCCCAACATTCCATCACTACTGCTATGGGGCAGCAATTTTGTTTCATGAGGACCTCAAGCTCGTATATTTTTTTGTTCAGTGACCGGGCGTTGCAGAGTAAGAAGTTTGGCATTTTCACCTTCACTGAAAACCACTCTGGTTCAAGCATTGGAGGGGATGCATGAACAGCATGAGGCGCCGGGTCGTTATACCAGGGTCGTGGAATGGGTGGGATTTCAAACGGGGGTCTACAGTTAACCACTGTCAATGTCCTTGGTCTATGAATTCGTTTATGGTTCGACCTTTCCTCCGAAATATGCACTGGAATGCTGAACACTTATTCCGCTTTCCTCCTCGACAACCGGTCCTTTTACATTTAGTTCGGTGAACTAAGTCTTCACAGTTCGGCAAAGTCACAACATTGCCATCTGGTGGCCTTTTTAGGAGTCCAAATTGCCATAGTGATGACGCTAGAATGTAGATGACGCTACTACATGTCGAATTGAATAAAGTTCGTAAATCGTCAATTTTCCGACTATAACTGGCATGAATACTGTACTAAACAAAGTCAAAAGGGTCAAGTCTTTGATTATTTACATTTCCAGGGCAAGAAACTAGGAACACTAGCACTAAGAAGCTAAACTAGGCATGGTTGCGAAGCAGCTATTCAGCGCTACAGAAATTTTCAACTGACAGAAAGGAGCATCATAAAACTGAAAAAGAACGGAACGTATTACATATATTAGGATGGTTTTCCCCTCCTCAATACCTCGCTCTAGGCTAAAGTTTTTCTTAGAACTCTTAAAAAAGATTATTATTCTAATTAAATAGCCCTTGTGTTTCAGAAGTCGTTCTTACAGAATTGGGACAAAAAGTCAAATTTTAGTGAAAAGAGATAGGTAATGAGGAGGGGCAACCCCCCCTCCTCTTAAATATTTGACAAGTTTTGTTCTTTTTAAGTTTTTGTGTTGCTCCTTACTGTCAGTTAAAAAAAAACTTTTTTAAATTTAATTTGTTTAATAGACACAAGTTTGAATGATTCTTAGCTATTTTTCAAAAATTACTTCTGAAGAATAAAAGGGGATATTTCCTTGTATATCTATTTCTTAAGACGTACACAATTAATTTCTACTGTCTACAAGTTTCTTGTTACATTGGATTTTAGACTCTCGATAATCTTGCTGAGAAGTTATTCTTCTTAGTAAACATTATAAAACGAAGTTTTGTACTATGTTGGATTCAGAAATTTTGTTTTTATCGATTTTGTAGGTATTTTTGATAAAACTGCAGCCCCTCCCCCAATACACACACACACACTTTCTCTAGCCGATTCTTGGATATGCCTCCAGAGTGTATTTTGTTAATTTAAAGTTTCGTCTTAGGTCTTTATTTGTATAATACATTTTTTGGGTTAATGTTAAGCAAATGAATTGTAATGTATGGGACATCTAGTATGTACTAGCAAAAGCATTTTGAGAAATCAAAAATAGATAGAATAGAGGAAATTATTTGCTAAAATTTTTCTAATCATGACGTTTTTATTTTCGTTTTTATTATTTTTTAAAGCTTTAAGGAGTGTTTTTAAAACTTGTGGAATGCTTATTTTTCACTTATAGTTGCTCTAATGCCTCTTTGTTTAATCTTTTTTGTTTTACTGAAATACATTTTTTTTTAAAATAGGGTTAATCAATTCTACAGTATACAGTTCTGATGGCGTTACTCTATCGCAACTCTTAGGCCCAAAGCTAATTATTATGGTGAGAAATCTGACAAAGAAGGTTATAGAAGAACTATTATCAGGCATCTGGCATTGCAGCTCATGTGGAAAAGCAGAGAAGCCATTCTTGATGCTAGACCTTCACATAGACACTTGGTGTGAAGAACTTTCACCAATAGAGTGTGATATCTGTCCAGCTGTGGTTCGTGATTATAGATACTTTGTTGCTCACATTATGGAACACCAAATGGGAGCGACATTAAGATGTCCTATTTGTTTACAAGAAGATATTGGTGATATGAGACAACATCTAAGTTTGCAAGGGCACTTTTCATCAAAAATGTTTGAGCTAAACTTAGAGGGAAATACATCGCTGGTTCTTTTACATAGTATGCCTTCAAGCGTTTGCTTAAATTCATCGGAGACCGAATCTGAAACAGAAGGCCTAAATAATCAGAAATTATATTTGAATAGTCACTTGCAAAGTAAAAATAAAAGAAAATTGAAAAGAAATTAAATAACACATAAAGAAAATAAACATCCAAATGTGACGAGAATGTCAAAAGAACTTTTGTCACCTGGCCGGTTTTGATAAGCATCAAAGAGTGCATACAGGTGAGAAACCGTATAAATGTGATATATGTCAAAAGAAATTTACTCGATCAGCCCATTTGAATAGGCACAACAAAGTGCATCCAGGTGAGAAGCTATATAAATTTGATGTTTGTCAAAAAAAGTTTTCTCTTTCCAGCAGATTGAAAATCCACCAAAGAGTTCATACGGGTGAGACACCATGTAAATGTAATGAATGTGAGAAGAGCTTTTCTGACCTGGGCAATTTTAATAGACATCAGAGAGTGCATACAGGTGAGAGACCATATAATTGTGATGTATTCAAGAAGGGGTTTTCTCAATCAAGCCACTTGAATATTCACCAAAGAGTTCATACGGGTGAGGGTGATTTTCATCAAATTAAGGCTATTGCTGAAAATTCTTTTCAGCATGATTTTAGGATTTCTAGACAAAGATTTTCTGAGAAATAACACCGTTTAAAATTCGAAAATCTCTCTAATAATTCACCTTTTGTCCCAAAAGTTTATCCTGGTGCTACTGTGATAAATCCACACCCCTTACGACAGAGCGAAATCAGGTTCTGTCGAAAGGATTGCAATTTTCGATAGCCCCTTCGAAAATACCTTATAGTGAAATTATCGCAAACACAGAGGGGGCATTTCGTGACTCTCGTGTGGAGATTGGAGAGATTGCTGTGGTTAGAGCACATTTTGTTGAAACCTTGTTGGATTCGCCTTCTGTTAATGATCCAAATTTTAAAAAAATTTAGTGAAAATGAACACTTAGTCTTACGCGCACTACATAAAGATCATTCCAGGATTATTACGAAAGCCGAATAAAGGCAATACTGTTGTTGCATTAGATTCAGATGATTACGACAAAAAAGTCAGCGAAATTTTAAATGATTCTATCACATATGAACAACCGATTCAACAGAAAATTTGTCCGGGAAGTTCAAAAAGAGCCTCGTTATCTAAAAGGAAAAGGTGAAATCACAGATCAATTGTACAAAAGGTTTTACCCACGCGGGTGCACATCCCCTCGCTTTTATAGTCTTCCTAAAGTTCATAAGCCCGGTAATCCACTTCGACCCATTGTTTCTTCTTTTAATTCTCCTACAGAAAAATAGGGAAATTCTTATCAGTTCTATTTCGCCTACTAATTCAGGCTCGTAAATCCTATATTAAAAATTCCACTGATTTCATTTCCAAGGTAAAGCAAGTTTCGGTTAAACCAAGTACAGGAATTGGCAGTTTTGATGTAGATTCAATGCATACGAATCGTAATCCTCAAAAGGCCAAACTGATTTTGGGGCATAAACTTAATTCTAACCCATCTATATCAGAAAAATCTACTTTTCGAATCAGACACTTCTTTCACTTACAGCCCATTGTAACAGAACTTCTTTTTACTTCTATTATAGAGGCATTTTTTATAGACAGAAATATGGCCGCCCTCCTTTCACCAATACAGGCTGATATATTTACGGAAGACCTTGAAGATAGGGCTATTTTGCAAAGTTTTTGTAAACCTGAATTTTGGGTTCATTTTAATATTGATATTTTTATTTGTGGGAGCATGGTGACGAGTCTCTGGGTTCTTTTCTTTACTTGCTCAACTCCTTGGATCCAAAACTTAAATTTACTCAGGAATCAGAGGTAGAGAGGCGTCTTCCTTTCTTAGATGTTCTGGTGCACCGAAATGATACTTGTTTCGACTCTGGTGTCTATAGAAAACCCACACATAGTGACCGTTGCTTAAATTATTCCTCAAATCATTCTCCTGCTGTGGAAAGAGTAGTTGTCACTTCTCTAGTTGATAGAGCATTGAAAGATTGTTCAACGCGCTTCTTGGATTCAGAGCTCGACCACCTTAGATATATTTTATTTGGGAATGGTTATCCGATTAGTTTAATAAATTCTACAATTGCAAAACGCATTAAAAGTTTATCAGATAGTTACACAGAAATCGCAAATAAAAGGAAAAATTCAGCTTATCTTGGCCTCCGGTACGTTAAAGTGGTTTCGGACCACATTACAAGTAATCTAAGAAAAAATAACATTTACACTTACTATAAACCCAGAAAAACTATCAGTTCCCAAATTTATCAAGGTAAAGACCCTATCCCGATAGGTGAAAATTCCGGTGTCTACAGAATTCCATGTTCGTGTGGTCTTTGGTATATTGGAAGAACTGATCAGCGACTTACGGGTAGATTATCTCAGCACTATACCTCAATTAATTATATACTTAAAAAGCGGAAAAAAACAGAACATTTTTACTCTGGCGTTGCAAAGTAAACTAGTATTTTTTTCATTTTTTTATTATTTGATATTAACTGACTGCTTTGAAAGAGGTTTGCAATGCAACTTTTGGTCAACAATGCAAGTGTGAAAAAAAATTATCCTCTAGTTTTGTGATTTCAAGGACACATTTTTGGCAAAACTGAAACATGTTTGGATCTTCGGGACACATTTAGTAGACCAGAAAGTTGGCAATCATGATCGCAGCAGCTGCTCTAGCTCCAAAGAGGTTTATCTTGTCAGAAAATGAGATCACAGGGTTGAGTGATCATCTACCAGTCAATAATGCATGGAATCAGAGATAAAATTTTCCAAGTGTGAAAATGTCAACTGCAACACACAAGTAAACATCAAATCAGTAAAACGGAAACAGAACCAGAAAATTTTGAAATTGCAAGATGTGGAAAATGTCTTTACAAATATAAATAATACTGAAGAAACTGATGAAGCTTTTCAAAACAGCTATGATTCGAGCAGCAGAGTCAAAAGCAACGAGGGAACCAGAAACAAACACAAACACACACCCTGGCGGAACAGAGAAAAGAAGCAGACAACAAAAACCAGACGACAATATGAAGCTCTATTTACCTTGAAAAGTTACCTCCAGTTACAGAAAACAACAGCCAAATTAAAAAAGACAGTAAAAGAAGAAAAATATAAAAGCTGGAAGCAGTACCATGACAAACTTGATTTCAGACAACCCTCGACTATTAAGTTTATTTAGAAAATGAATGGCTTCTACGATGAGGAATCCCAAGCAAACACGTCATTTCAATCAGATGAAACTACAGACAGTCAGGAAATAGCCAATGCAGGGGCCAAACATCTCAAAACAGTTATAAAAAGAAAAGAAAAAACCTAAACAGCTGAAAGAAAGACGCACTGGACAATAAAGAGCTCAAAACACATCTACTAATGTACCCTACAACCAAACATTCACCGAAAATGGCATAGAAACAACAATAAAAACATACCACTAAACGCACCAGGCATTGACAAAATATGTCTAATTTAAGTTAAGAAACTCCCTTTGAAATGGAAATGAAAGCAGCATCAAATAATTAACAAGTAATGGGAATCAGGGGAATTCCAAAAAATATGGGAGAAGCAAATAACAACCATGATACCTAAGCCCCAAAAGATCCAAAAAAGTTAAAAATTTACGGGGTAAAACCCTTTTACCGGTGATGGAGAAGTTTTACGAAAGATTAACATAAAGAAGAATAAATTTGATTGTGGGTAGATTCTGTACATTTATAGTTGTCGACCTGTCAATTCAACCCCCGTAATAAAGGCTTTAGTTTATCTAAGACTGAATATGCCATGAAATAAATGCCTCAAATTTATTTTGAAAAATATGAAAATATTAGTGTATTTATGCTGCTTCGCAAAGAGCCTTCATGATAGTACATCCAATGTCTAGCATTTGGAGATATTCATCAGCACCATCAGCCAATCGGAAATCGCTCAGCTAGAAAAAAGAAATTTTTCAAAATGAAAAAAATATGCATTTATCCAAGAATTTAGGATGCAGTAACTCCCTTCTATTTTTTTAGAATTGTATTTTTAATATTGCTACAAATAAAAATTAAATAAAATTGTTAAACTAAATTGAGAAATTATTAATAAGACAGTTAAAATAATTTAAAAAAAATATTAATAATTTAAGATCCAGTAACTTTCATGGGTTACAGACTTCTTTTTTTTCATAAATGAAGACATATTTACTAGGCCTAAGGAGAGACTCGAAATACTGTGCCTAGCATAAATATATTTTAAATAACGCGATTAAGAAAGTAAAAGCTATACAAGGTGCTATAAATAAAGGGAAATTAAATTTAAAAACCTAAATAAGAAATCAATAATGAAAAGATTAAAGTAATGAGAAATGAGGAATTAGAAACTAAAAAAAAAAAAAATCTTAATCCAAGAATTTAAGGTATGGTAGTTCTAATGTGTTTGAAGTTCCTAATATTTTTAAACAGATAGAGACACATTTACTAGGCCTAATGTGAGAAAAGTCTCAAATGCTACACCTAGTATAAATGTACTTGAAACAATTTGATTGTAAAAGTAAAAGCTAGATGTGACATTATAAATATCGAGAGATAAGACATTAAAATGAAATTTCTAATAAGAATTTTTTGAAATTTGGATTTTTTTTCAAAGAATGGAATTTTTTTTCACCAAAAAATAAAAGCGAAGTCAAGATAAAATAATAATCTAATTCAGTGGTTGCCAAAATTATTCGGCTTACGATACGTTTTCTTTTGCACTTACCTTTCACGATAGATTTTTCGTAAAATATAATAAAGAAAGACGTCAATTGGAAACATAGATTTTTGCAATGAGATTATTTATTGAAATAGAATAAAAAAGAAATACAAACATTCGGAGTTTATATTACTGGAACGGATATCTTGACGTACTGAAAAAACATTAAGTACTCCTCGGCCCTGTTTTTTCAGTGGTGATCTTAAATCACTGCAATACAATATTTTCATTGCGTCTATAATAAAATATTTGTAGTCACTATAATACATCTGAATCTCTCCAGTGCGTACTTTAGAAAACTGTTCTAATTCTAATCAAATAAAAGACAAACTTAAGGTTTTTCTTCGGTGTTGTAAATGACCCAAAGTTATTCAGGGGATTTTTACGTGTATCATAGAACCAGAGCCGTTCAGAGAGGGAGGAGGAGCAAAGGGGCAGCTGCCCCGGAGGCTGTGATTGGGGGGTGGGCGCCACGGCTGGGGGGATAGTCCACTTTGTTCAAATTTTTCATATTGATTCGGCTTTTTTTCCTTGTAATTGAGTAGGGGGAGGGGGGTGTAATTGATTTTCCCCCGGGTACCACCAACCCTAGGAAATGCTCTACCTAGGACTGACCATGTATAAACATGTTGTGATATGTTTTTTATGAGTATAATGTTATATTATTTTATTATATAGAATATATTGAACCGGAGAGCGAAAAAACCCAAAAATGCCGGTCAGACTTTTTTGCTGTTTTTAAGGTTTATACATGTTTTGATATATTTTATCCATTTTATGTAATGTTATTTTATTACATAGAATACATTTTACGAGAAACGCAGTGGACCGGAAAAAGTGATGTATCCCCCTTTTTCTTTTCTTTTTTCTTATAAGAAATACTTCCGACCGATTCTCAGAAAGGCTAAAAGACAATATTTTAATCAAAATTGAAGACGATCAATTCAGTTTTACGACCCAAAAACCTGAACTACCCTTGATGGGAAAACCATGACTGAGCAAACTAAAGCCGCGAAACCACTGTTTCGCGCCCTTTTTGCGAAACCACTGTTTCGCGCCCTTTTTGCGAAACCACTTTCGCACTTTTTTCACCCGCACTGGAGAGAATAGGAGGAACACAGTAACATTCCAAGCATGGTCATACAAGGATTTTTTAGCTCCCGGGTGCGTTAAGTTAATGGCAGTTGTTCCTGTAGCTTCCCTCGACATCTTAATAATTCTCAAAAATTTGAAAGGTATTTCTGCATGATGAACCGATCGCGTTCCCAGGAAGTTATTGGAAGCAGTGTTGCCATCTATATTCCAACCATTAACACATTTGACAAGCCTCTCATTGCCAAAGAGGACATTCCCCGCAGTCCTCAAGAAAGCATGAATAGTACCTCTTCATAAAGTGATCTTCAGGATAACTCGTCAAAATTTTGGTTAATCTCAATTTTATTGGTGTTTTCCGAAGTCTTTTAAAAAATCTATGAAGAACCAACTCTACTCTTTTCTGAAATCGAAATCTAAACCAACGACAATTTGGGTTCAGATCACGATATTCAACTGAAGATGCGCTGACGTCTTTAAACTTATTTATCAGCAAAGAACTCGACTTAAGACGTGTGTCAGCTGCTATTTTTATTGATATTAAAAAAGTGTTCGACAGTATTGATCACGAAATTCTACTAGGACTTAAATCAAATTAAATTAGATCACATTGGAATTAGAGGAGAGGTACTCGAATGGTTCCAGTCCTAAACATCGGCATATATACATAGATCTATTGAACGATATCGTGGTAAACTTAGGTGTGCCAGAGGGATCCATCTAAATTTGCACTTTCATTTCTAGTTCATGTGAGTGACAAGTTATGTTCTGAACCCCAATTTCAGGGCCTCGTGTTACTGAAAGCTATGCTGCGGTGAGGGCAATTCGCATAATGACAACGACCCTTATGAGATTTTGGCATCCACAGACGATACTGCAATAGCTTTATATGACTCAAGCATCGAAAAAACTTCAAGAAAAACTTGAGATTACCCTAGAAGGAAGTTATGTCTGGATGGATGCACATTCATATTCGTTTACTAAATAGACGAATATGAATTTAAATACTTTATTATATTTATTTATTATATTATATATATTTAAATATATTATTCAAACAGACGAAAATGACGAATATTGTAGCACTTAAAAATTAACGCTAAATTATGCTACTTTGACAATCACAAGAGAAATAAAAAAGAGAAAAAAAGGTCGCTTGTTAAATACGCTCACAAAGTATGACAGAATGGAGTTTAAAAATCTATTCGTACGGCGCTTAACGGGTTATAGTTTATTGTAAAGCCTAGTTACTCTGCTGATCTGTTAGATGGTGGAAAATTAGATCCGTGCTTTTTGTTTGGCAATAGCGTTTTCCCAAATTTCATTATTATATTTTATAATATGTATATATTTTTTAAATACATAAAAAACTATATTTTTCTATATTCTTTAAAAACTCCCTAATCAATATTTAACAAAGTTATGAGACTCAAAATATTTTTTTGAAGTAATTTGTCATATAGATTTGTTTGTAGAAATTTTACTTTTGTATCCACAAAGCTTATGCACGTTCAACAAAAGTTAATACCCTTTTATGAAGGAGGGGGTGGAGTCAAAATATATATTTTATACCATGTCTTTGATTCTATTATTTTCAAGGATTTGAACTTTTCATCCGGAGATAACTGGCATTGCGCCTTCTAGAGGAGTAATCAGGCATACCAAGGTATCCAGGTAGATTCATGGACAAAAATCTCTCCTTTCTACTCCAAATACAGGCTTTGGATGTGTGCTTTAAACTCCTCCCAATCTTAGCATAATCAAGAAACAGAAGCATTTATTCCATATAAAAAAAAAACTATGTCTAATTTACTATGGACTTCTGAGAGATCACCTGCAAAATTTGGCAGTCAACTTTCGGACCATGGTAAGAAACTTAAAAAAAATGGATCCAATCCATAGGTGTGCACTGAAAACTATTGGAAATGTAGACGACCATCTCTCTCTTGGTTGGCTTAACCGTCTCTCGTGCTCGGTTACATTTTCGAGTTATTTTCAGGGTTATTCCCATTTCATTTCAAAATCTGCTTCGTTTGACATCTGAACAGCATGATTAAAACACTCGATCTGCTTTAAACATTCAGGTGAGATAAACTCCGACAGTTCATTCTCGTTTTTCCCTAGATCCTAATTGAATTAAAGTGTGGGAAATACTCCCACGCCAGCTGAGATGTAGTAGCTCCTTTGAGTCTCTCAAAAACAATTTTAAGAAATGTTTAGTAAAAGATGAAAAAGTTAAAAATAATTTAAACATGATGATATTTTATATTTTTTCTTTACTTTCAATATAACTTTTTTTGGTTACTTTATATAGGCGAGGTGGTTGTACGTCTGGGAAGAGAGGAACCGACTGGCTAAGGTATTTGATTTTATTTATTGAGGAGATGTGGGGGTGTGTCGAAGAGTGAAGTGAGAGCATCTTACTTCACGATCACTTCCACTTCACTATCACTAACATATTGCATATTAGTGAAGAATCAAAGAGCAGTGTATTTTAAGTTTATTTATTTCCTTTTTTTATTAAATAAACCAAACTATGAAAAAAAAGACTTTAAATAACGTTATGTAGTTTATTATATTAATTGGCACTATATTTAAGAAAGGAAGTATGATGAAAAATCAGCCAAAAATCTACTAAAAACATATAGCACCAAACAAACTTAAGAAGATATAGCTTTCCTTTCAAGGCTCGGTTACCTTTAAGAACCAAGAGAGTGTTAATGTTTAATTTTTACTGACAAAACCTGATTAGTTTCACTTATTTATTTTCACGTTTCCGTGGCAACACTGACGAAAATAGGCACTACCGTAAAAACTTCAAAATTTGGAGCAACCAAAAGAAAAAATCTTAGAAAGTCACGATTTTCGGGTATGACTAGACCTAATATGGGTCTAAAAAAGAACCTAAGGGGCAAAAAATGTCTATTTTGATGTTCTTAGTATTTTAATAGTTTTATTTTGGCTATGTATCAATAAAGTTACTGTATATTATTAGCTTATGCATCGACTCTGTTACAAGACAAAAGTATCAAACAAACATATACAATACAACAAGCAACAATACAACGATTCTTGTTTTCTTCGAGTGACGGAAAATCCAGGAAAAGAGGCGAAATCTGCCTCTATTCTGAAGCTAGCTCAGTATTAAGTTCTAGGGCTCTTAATTCAGGCCGACTATAATTACACTTATATATGATTTCATTTAGAACATTCACCTCTGGGATTAAAGCAAAATACAACTAGAATCCGTAACAAACATTTATCATCTACTTTATATTTTGGTGAAAGATAATAAAAATAAAATAATAAAACAAAATATGGAAACTGAAAAGACAAAAACAATATCTTTCTTGTTAAATATCCAGGACTAAAATCCATAACATTAATTATTTTTTTTTCGAAGAATTCTGATATTAGAGTGCAGCACTGCCAGATTTATTCGGCCATTTCCAATAGATGAATATGTCTTCAAAAATAAAGAAGTATCTGCAACAGTTAATCAGATAGACAAGAAACCGGTAAAGCAGCTTGAAAAAGGGTTGAGGAGATCCCCAACCTCCCCAATTTAGAAAACCATTATAACAGGTAATTTTGGGTGGACATTATAACCAAAAAGCAACTTGTTTGTCCCCCCCCCCCCTCTTCTGGAAGTGCCTTCAATCCCTTTCTCAAAATATATTTCGGCTAACCCCTGACAAAAAATATTAGGAGTATAGATGAAATTAGGAAAAAACGTGTAACTTACAGCAAGGCGCTCACAGATCATTGCTTTTTGTTTATCAGCGATCTCCGGCGATTCAAGTATCCTTTCAAATACCTGATTTTGAAGCTAGAAAAAAAGAAATATATTACAATTTAGCGAATCATTATCAGAAGAACCAAAGTAAAAAAAGAATTATTTTTTGGTTTTATCAGATTCTTTCAGAAGCCAGTCTGAAGTCCACTTTTCTGTTTAACAAGATTTTAGAGAAAAATCACCTGACTATCTGTAAAGTCTACAAAATTCGCACATTTTAATTTGAAATACCGAATTAAGGGCCGTTCGCAAAGGACCTCATTTGTGTAGATATATGTAAGTTTGCTGATTTGGACCAGATATTTTATGATCGCACATAAAAACTTTCAGAATTGAGTAAGATCTGGTAGTACTTTCATTCGAATATCCGCATACGATTTCAAGATCAAGATTTGATTTCACAATCAAGAACTTCGCATCTGAGATATTTGGCCCAAATTGCTTCGAACACTTTGAAAACGGTGTCTTACTCTTCTAAAACCTTTGGTTTTAAGACAATAAATAGAGTTGAAGAATATCCAATCTTTGGTCTAATATGGTTCTTACAAAGACCTTAAAATACGTCAGGCACCAATCAACACTACTTTAAGTGATCCCCTTCTGTGTCTTCTTCTTCAGTGTCTCTTCTGTGTGAACAGAATACATGTTATATAGCCATAACCTGTGATCGAATACCCGCACGGCCAGCAGGGTTGCCACCTATAGCATAAAAGTGCTATTTCAGCACTATTTTATTACGCGTAGCACGTGCTCAAGGTTGCTAAAATGGCGCTAAAACAGCCCGAAATTTCTATTTTAGCACTATTACAGCCAATTTTTTGACTACAGCACCTACAATCGCTACGCAGCGCACAAATTTGGGCATTTTAGGAACTGATAGTGGTGGCAACCCTGATGGCCGGTCTTATACACTCTGTCAAAGGAGAATTTAAATCATTTCTATCTTCTCGATATTACCTGTATCGACATTTCCTCCCTGCTGAGTCTAGATCGTATCTAGCGTATTAGAATTTCTTAAATTATTGCAAAAACGCTGCTGCAAAAAAGCTGAAAGCTGCACTCAAAGGGAGGATCGTCCGGGTAATCAACGTTCAATCCCACTTAGATCCTACGGATGTACATTATTTTGCTGATCCTTCCCCTTGAGAACAGCTTAGCGAACCGTTTTTGGCAATTACTTCATACGTTTGAAAATATCAGACAAGACCTTACTGCATAACAGCAACGAATAGCAGCCTAGAAAGATAAGGCCCTTGTTGGAAAAAAACTACAAGCGCCTAAGAAATTATAGTGTCGCAAACATTGATCAGAGAATTTTCAAAAAGTCTAAATGAAGTACAGTAGCTTATATTTCTTACCTCTCATAAATATTAATGCAAATAAATATTTTCGTTAATAAATACAAATTTCTGTTCATTTCATTATAATAATATTCATTATTATATTATAATTATAATATTCATTATAATTATAATTTCTATTCATTATAATAATATTCGTTTTCTATTCAGCCCATCAGTCAGAACAGACTTCATTTCTCCCACTGCTTGCCTGGAATACGTTACCTGAATGTCACTCGTTTAGTACCTTTAAAATAACCGTATAAGCACTTTTGATGTCTAGATAGTTTATTTAATATATATATATATATATATATATATATATATATATATATATATATATATATATATATATATATATATATATATATATATATATATATATATAAATAAAAGTTCAAATAGGGATAAAATCCTTTTAATAGACAGTGTTTTTTATAACAGTGATAGACATTCACAAAAATACCAGATATTTCGGTCACATATACAGTGACCGTCATCAGTGGTAAAACTAAAATAAAACAATTTAAAACAAAAGTTTATATACTATATCAAATAACACTACATATTGTTTGAATCTCTAATTCTTTTCAAAGCAAAGGCGGAAGCTATTCTCTTTGACCTTCATGGGATCGGTTCATTAGGGTTCAATGATATAACATTTGGACAAAAGCCAACTACATTTGGTGAACTGAACTTTACTCTGTCAGATTTTAATGAATTATCATAGATAGAGTTCAGCCCTTATTCACCTGTATCCCGAGTCAAAGAAATATTCTTGAATGAAATTTTTTTTATTTCAATAGTTTCACGAAAAATTTGCTTTAAACCCCGATCCCTTGAAATCAAAGAGACATTCTTGAACGAAATAAAATGGTCTGGAAAGTTAAAAATATGTTCCGAAAGGGCTGAAGTAAAATCTTCAGACTTAGAATCTTGCTTTAAAGCCGAAGAAATAGACTCTTTATGCTGTAATAAACTCATTTCCAAACTCTGGTTAGTACGTCCCACATATGAGCTTCCACAAGTACATGGGATCTGATAAACCCCACTTTATTACCCCAATGAAGTTAGATCCTTCCCAGAATTTAGAAAACTCCCCAAAGTGTTATTACTCTTTAAAGCTACCCTTAGACCATTGCTTTGTAAAATTCTTTTAAGTTTTTCACTTAGCCACTTTTGTCTACACAAATTTCTTATATTAAGAATTCTTCGAATTTGGTTGAAAAACTGAAAAAAGTAGAAATTTCTTCGAATTCTTTGCTTTCAAGCTTCGACATTGTATCAATGTACACTAATATTGATGTAGAAGTAGCCGAAACTCTTCTAGAAGGAAAGCTCTTAAGAAATTTGGATTTGATAAGTGGCAAAACAGATTTGGAAGTTTCTGTAATTATGTATTTAGTAAGGTTGTGCAATAAGTTCTCTTATTTTTTCAATTTAGAGGGGAGTATTTCGAACAAATAAATGTTTTACCTATGGGGGCCCCTTTATCCCCTTTATTAGCTAATATTTTTGTGGAGAATATTGAAACAATTGCGTTAGATTCATATTTTTTAAAACATATTTTCTGGGGCCGGTATATGGATGACATTATTTCAGTATGGGATTATGGGGAGGAGGAATTAAAGGGATTTTTGTAACATCTTAATTGTTTGGGAGGGGATTTAAAGTTTACTGTTGAATTGGAAGAGAATGGGAAACTTCCTTTCCTTGATGTTCTTCTTTTGCAAAATCAAAATAGTCTGGATTTTAAAATTTACAGAAAACCGACAAATAACAATAGATTTTTGTCTTACAGTTCCGGTCACGCTCGCCAAGTAAAAATTGGTTTGATAATTTCTTTAACTGATCGGATCTTTAGTATTTGCTCTCCAAAATTTGTTGAGGAGGAGTTGTCTTTTCTAAGGAAAATACTAATAAGTAACATGTATCCCAAATGGTTAATTAAACAGACTTTTTCAAAAACAAGAAAAAGGTTTCTAAAGATTTCTAACGAAGTCTTGGAGACAACTCGGGAGAAGAATGTTTTTTGTTCCTTACCATATGTACCCGGGTTAAGTGAAAAACTTAAAAGAATTTTACAAAGCAATGGTCTAAGGGTAGCTTTAAAGAGTAATAATACTTTGGGTAGTTTTCTAAATTCTGGGAAGGATCTACCTTCATTGGGGCAACAAAATGGGGTTTATCAGATCCCATGTACTTGTGGAAGCTCATATGTGGGACGTACGAACCAGAGTTTTGAAATGAGATTATTACAACACAAAGATTCTATTTCTTCGGCTTTAAAGCAAGACTCTAAGTCTGAAGATTTCACTTCAGCCCTTTCAGATCATATTTTCAATTTTCCAGACCATTTTATTTTGTTCGAGAATGTCTCTTTGATTTCTAGGGATCGGGGTTTAAAGCAAAATTTTCGTGAAACTCTTGAAATAAAGAAAATCCTATTCAAGAATATTGCTTTGAATCGGGATACTGGTGAATATGGGCTGAACTCTATCTATGGTAATTTATTAAAATCTGACAGAGTAAGGTTCAATTCACCCAATGTAGTTGACCTTTGTCCAAATGTTATATCATTGAACGCTTATGAACCGAATCCAAGAAGGTCAAAGAGAATAGCTTCCGCCTTTGCTTTGAAAAGAATTAGAGATTCAAACAATATGTAGTGTTATTTGATTTAGTATATAAACTTTTGTTTTAAATTGTTTTATTTTAGTTTTACCACTGATGACGGTCACTGTATATGTGACCGATATATCTGGTATTTTTGTGAATTTCTATCACTGTTATACAAAACACTGTCTATTAAAAGGATTTTATCCCTATTTGAAATTTTATTTATCGTCATGGAAAGGCAGTGTGGTCTCCGAAATTATCTACGTTATATATATATATATATATATATATATATATATATATATATATATATATATATATATATATATATATATATATATATATATATATATATATATATATATATATATATATATATATATATATATATATATATATATATATATATATATATATATATATATATATATCGCTCCTTCTCCACCCCAATCTATTCAAAGCCTCCCTTTTTACACCCGCCCACGAAGTTCCCATTTCCTTTAAATCTTTCTTTATGACGTCCTCCCACCCCAGACGGGGACGACCTGCTTTCCGTTTAGCCCTAGATGGTTGGCCGATAAGAACAATCTTCGGCAATCTGTCATCCTTCATCCGCACAACGTGCCCTAACCACCTCAACCTTTCTTTCATTATAGCCCTAGAGAGCGGTATTGAACAATATTAATGAAGAACAAATGTTTAAATATTTGTATGAACAAATGTACGAAGAACAAATGCGCAGATGTTTAAATATTTTACTATTTTGCAGTTTTTCACGTTTTATCAGAACCCTTCATAAGCTAATCCAACTAAATCCATTTTTCTATTTGACAGGATCCTCGAAAAAAGAATTCTTTTAAACTACTTACCATGAAAAAAAGAAAAAAAAGGGTAAAAAAAGAAAAAGAAGATAAGGGTTACAATCAGTATGAACGCGTTTCAGTTTGACCTTGAGTCAGGTACTCTATCCAACTTGAACATGGTAACTCAAATAGTGCTATGTATTCAAATCCAGACAACGAACGACTACATTTTGTACCATGAATCCTGCATTCTACTCAACTCGGATGTGGTAACTCAAATGACGGTATGTGTGCAAATCAAGGCAAATATTTGACAATGATTCGGACAAGGGTACATTTTTATAATGAGTCATGTACTCAATTCAACTCGGGCACCGTAACTGAAATGTGTAGTGTGCGAACCCAGGCAGGCATTTGTCGACAAGTACGAACCTAGTAGACATCTACCATGATTAATACAATCTATTCAACTAGAATACAGAAGCTCAAATGACGTTATTATTATGACTTTAAATGATGTTGTATATTAGTACATTTCTATTGCGAGTCATACGAACTACATTCCACGAGTCATGTATTCTACCTAACTCGGACACAGTAACACAAATGACGTTATGTGCGCGAAAGCAAGCAGACCATTGACGAAAAATTCGAAACCAAGCACTTTTAGACCATGATTAATACATTCTATTCAACTCGAATGCAGAAGCTCAAATGGCGTTATTATTGTGATGTTAAAATGACGTTGTATATTAGTACATTTCCATTGCGAGTCATACGAACTACATTCCACGAGTCATGTGTTCTGCCTAACTCGGACACAGTAACACAAATGACGTTATGTGCGCGAAAGCAAGCAGACCATTGACGAAAAATTCGAAACCAAGCACTTTTAGACCATGATTAATGCATTCTATTCAACTCGAATGCAGAAGTTCAAATAGCGTTATTATTGTGATGTTAAAATGACGTTGTATATTAGTACATTTCCATTCCAAGTCATACGAACTACATTCCACGAGTCATGTATTCTGCCTAACTCGGACACAGTAACACAAATGACGTTATGTGCGCGAAAGCAAGCAGACCATAGACGATGAATTCGAAACCAAGCACTTTTAGACCATGATTAATGCGTTCTATTCAACTCGAATGCAGAAGATCAAATGGCGTTATTATTGTGATGTTAAAATGACGTTGTATATTAGTACATTTCCATTGCAAGTCATACGAGCTACATTCCACGAGTCATGTATTCTGCCTAACTCGGACACAGTAACACAAATGACGTTATGTGCGCGAAAGCAAGCAGACCATTGACGATGAATTCGAAACCAAGCACTTTTAAACCATGATTAATGCGTTCTATTCAACTCGAATGCAGAAGCTCAAATGGCGTTATTATTGTGATGTTAAAATGACGTTGTATATTAGTACATTTCCATTGCGAGTCATACGAACTACATTCCACGAGTCATATATTCTGCCTAACTCGGACACAGTAACACAAATGACGTTATGTGCGCGAAAGCAAGCAGACCATTGACGATGAATTCGAAACCAAGCACTTTTAGACCATGATTAATGCATTCTATTCAACTCGAATGCAGAAGCTCAAATGGCGTTATTATTGTGATGTTAAAATGACGTTGTATATTAGTACATTTCCATTGCGAGTCATACGAACTACAGTCCACTAGTCATTTATTCTGCCTAACTCGGACACAGTAACACAAATGACGTTATGTGCGCGAAAGCAAGCAGACCATTGACGATGAATTCGAAACCAAGCACTTTTAGACCATGATTAATGCTTTCTATTCAACTCGAATGCAGAAGCTCAAATGGCGTTATTATTGTGATGTTAAAATGACGTTGTATATTAGTACATTTCCATTCCAAGTCATACGAACTACATTCCACGAGTCATGTATTCTGCCTAACTCGGACACAGTAACTCAGATGACGTTATGTGCGCGAAAGCAAGCGGACCATTGGCGATTAATTCGAAACCAAGCACTTTTAAACCATGATTAATGCATTCTATTCAACTCGAATGCAGAAGCTCAAATGACGTTATTATTGTGATGTTAAAATGACGTTGTATATTAGTAGTTTAGTACAACTCTATTGCGAGTCATACGAACTACATTCCACAAGTCATGTATTCTACCTAACTCGGACACAGTAACTCAGATGACGTTATGTGCGCGAAAGCAAGCGGACCATTGGCGATTAATTCGAAACCAAGCACTTTTAAACCATGATTAATGCATTCTATTCAACTCGAATGCAGAAGCTCAAATGACGTTATTATTGTGATGTTAAAATGACGTTGTATATTAGTAGTTTAGTACAACTCTATTGCGAGTCATACGAACTACATTCCACAAGTCATGTATTCTACCTAACTCGGACACAGTAACTCAGATGACGTTATGTGCGCGAAAGCAAGCGGACCATTGACGACGAATTCGAAACCAAGTACTTTTTGACCATGATTTATGCACTCTACCCATCTTGGATTTGATAGCTCATTAGACACTAAGTTAATTTTCTAGGAGATTGGGGAAATTCAGGTTTTTAACTTTCTTTAAAGACAGTCGTCTATAAAGAAATGTTTGTGTTTTATAGTTGCTGTATTTCTGCACGCGAAACGGTTTCCTGCTGGAGGAATGCCCGTTAAAGGAAAGAGTGAAAGTTTTTGCTCTTGTTTTTTGCTCTTATTTACTTCTTTTTTTACTGTTCCTTCATATACACTATTCCATTAGCTATCAAACAATTCGTGGTAATGAACTGTAAGTAAGGAGCAATGCGGCTCAACAGTAACCGAAAGCCTAAAAAACGGAATTTTGATATCAATAGATGCATAAAAACAATCTAATTATTATGTAAATTCCAAATATATGAGATTCATTAGGTTTACTGTTACGCATCAAAAGCAACGAACCTAAGAACATTTGCCTGATTTTCGAAAAAGGGGAAAAAAAACCCTAAAAGTAAAGAAATTTTAATGAAAATCAAAGCCTCAGATTCAGCGTATCTAAAAACCCTGATGTAGAAGTTTCAAGCTTCCATCTGCAAAAATGTGGTATTTTGTACTTTTTACCAGAGGAAAGATCATGGATGTGTTTTGTATTTGTTTGTTTTTCCCAGGGGTGATCGCATGGAACCAATAGTCCTAGAATATCGAGAAAGGGCTCATTCGAACGGAAATCAAAAGTGCTAGTGCCCTTTTAAGTGACAAAAAGATTGTAGGGCAACTGATCCCCCTTCCACCCACCTTTTTTCCTAAAAGTCATCCGATCAAAATTCTGAGATAGCCATTTTGTTCAATATAGTTATCAGATAGCTATGTCTTTGAGGACAACATAGCCCCTCAAAGCCCCTGGGGAAAGGTTTGTAAGTCAGGAAATTTGCCCATTGTTTACGTATTGTATTTTTTATCGGGAAGTATACAGGTATTTTCCGGGGAGGGGGGGGGAATTTTCTGCTGGGGGATTTTCTACAGGGATAATTTTCCATGGAGAGGGAAGTTCCCTCTGTGGAGAGGGATGGTGGGGTGTATTTTATGTGGGAAGAACATTACATGGAGAGATTATCCTTGAGGTGAAGGAATTTTCCATGGAGGAGGGAGCCAGATTTCCCGGCGTTATGTGAGGGGACAGCCCCCTCATACACATAATAAATAATTTTGGTTTTATATGGTGAGATTTTCACATTGGGAGGGTAGCTTTTGGAGGTAAACTTTCCAGAGGAAATTTTACACGGGCGGAAACTTTGCCAAAATTATTATGCAAATTCTTTTTTAATTGTTCATGCACGGTGAGCCAAATTCGAACCTGAATTAGTTGACAAAAGTTAAGAAATTAAAAAAAAAAAAAAAAAATTACTGAAAGTAAGGAGCAACATTAAAACTTAAAACGAACAGAAATTATTCTGTTTATGAAAGGGGCTGTCCCCTCCTTAACGCCCTGCTCTCTACGCTAAGTTTTTAATTGCTTTAAAAGTAGAGTTGTGACATCGAGGGAATCTTTAGCGTAAAGATCGGAGCGTTGAGGAGCGGACAGCCCCTTTCATAAACGGAATAACTTCTGTTCGTTTTAAGTTTTAATGTTGCTCTTTATTTTCAGTCAACTTACTAAAAACAAAAGCACGAAGAACAATAGGGAAATCTTTTTGCAAGATATTGAAGATAATTTGAATGAATATTTCGGCCTTATGTCCAAGGGCCGTCCTCAGCAAGACAAAAATATATTAAAAAAAAGACTCACAACAACATGCGACCAATAAAACCCAAAATTAAAATTTTTTCAAACCAGTCCTAGCATCCTTACTTCAGCCAAGTTCAACCAGGACTCTTTTGTCTGATAAATTATCTCCACTTTCTTACAAAAAGATCTCCATATTGCTCTTCGTGCTTTTGTTGTTTGTTATGGAAAGGCAGTGTGGTCTTCGTCGCTATTTTAGTCAACTTGCTTAGACTTAGTTCCTGCCACGCCATCTGGCGTATAAGGCGACAACGGTGTCGGTTTAATTATATATTATAAGATGACTACCTGTTTTTTTGTTGCTGTTTTTTTAGATACTTTATTGATGTTGGTAGGTTCAAAATAAAGAACTTAAAAGGGACGTTGAATTGAGAGACTAAGAAAATATTAGCTTTACTGAGAGGAGAAGAAATCATGGCCATTCTTTGAAGTTTTTCCTTAGGCATCTACGACATGAAAAAATTATTTTTATATTAAAACTAACTACTTCTGAGTGAGGAAAAAGAACGAAACAGATTTAAAAAAAAAGATTAAAGTTCTAAATTAATGAGAACCTAATAAAAAAGAAAAACACATATTGAAAACTGACTTAGTTGGACTATGGAACTGGCTTAGTTTGAGGAGATGAACTATAAGTCAAAAGTGTTTCACAAAATGTTAAATAGCATCTATTGAATTAAGGGAGCTAAACCAGTGAATAACATAAAGCTAGGCAGACACTCATAGAAGAATACGCACCGACTGCACTCCTGCCATAGTTCATGCATTCTATCCAACTCTGACGCAGTAGCTCAAATGACGTTTATTGCACGAGCAGATATCTGACAATAAGTATGGGTCTAGTAATTTTGAGGAACTCAACGTAATTTGAGGAACTCATAACGCACTTTTTTACTCATAACGCACACGAATTGCTACATTCGAAAGATACTAATTTAATAAAAAATGCGTTAAGTTGAGTACAATGCAGTATCTAAGCCCAATGTTTTGTGGAAATCAGACACGACTTTTGGGGGTTCTCCTTGTGACGACTATTGTTTCCAAGGTTAATCTGTTATTTATAGTCAAAAGTCAACAGCTTTGTACGGTCAGCGACGTTTGAGTTTAAAAAAAGCTAAAATTACAAATCCTTTAATCTTTAATTCTATTCATTATCATTCCAACTTCTAGGTAGTTAAATATAAAAACCAATCAAATTAATTATATACATAAATAACATGTTGAAGCTTAGAAAAAAAAAAGTAATTTTGCTCTTTGATGGTTTTTGGCCATCGCGTAAAGAAGTAGTACTATACTACTAGTATAGTATAGTATATAGTACTATACTACTAGTACTAGTATATAGTATATATTCTTCAGTAAGAAGTACCATTTGATCACCTAAAAATAGTCAATAAAACTATTGACTAAAATTAAAGTTCTAATCAAAGTTGAAATTAAATTGAATTTAGAATAAAGTTCTAAATCAAGTAAATTTATTAACTGAAAATTGGCAAAAAAAATTGATTGAATCTCGCATCCCTATTTCAAAAAATTATTGAATTGTGTTACTATTGAAGAGTGTTGAAAATATGAACACTACGCGCCTCACAAAGGACACACTAAAATATGAAAGTGAGTAAGAGAGAAGAAACTAATCTGTAATACAGAGCTTTTTCTTTGTTATTTGTTAATTTTTATCTCTTCCTTTCTGTTTTTTCCTAAATATTCTTTCCTGTAGTCAAATCTGATAATCATATAAAAAATAATCCATGGTCATACCTCACAGCCATTCCTCACATACCTCATTACCGTCAAAAGTAAAAGACTGTTTCGTGAAGTAGTGCAGTAGTGAAGTATTTTAAAGCAGTTTTTTTGAAAAGTTAGGGTCCAATAAATAATTATATAATAATTATGATAATTAAAATTATAGTAACTTAATAGTTTATTATTAAATATTATTAATTAAATATTTATTATTAAATATTAATAAATGTAATAATTTAATTATTATATAATAAAATAATAAATAATAAAGCAATAAAATAAGAAGCGAAAAAAATACAATGAAACACTAAAATTGAAAATTTATTCGTTATGATAATATAATAGACAGGGCCGTATACGGTATTTTTTTGGGGGGGGGGGGATACAAAAAACTTTATAAAACGCATCAAAAATTTGCTTATTTTTGGGAAATTGTATCGTGAAGCGTCACAATATTTTTCATATGACTTAGATTTATTATTTTGAAGGTGGGTTATTGTGGGTAGTTGAGTCTGGATTGTTATGTTCTGTAAGGGTGGGACAGTTGTGGGGTGGGAAAAGTGGTACAGTAAGACAATTTGTATTTGCTTCCAAATAATTCACACCTGAGTAATTCTTGTGTGATGAGGGTTGGGAGGTATATAGGGGAGTGGTATGTTCCTGGGGATAAAGTGGGGGGTGACTAGGGGGGACATCGAGAGGGAGCCGTTCTGGCTAAGTGGACGCGCGCTGGGCTGAGAATCCGAGAATTCGGGTTCGATCCCTGGTGTGGTCAGTTTCTTAGTTTGGGACGCGGGTCAGTGGTGTGACCCTGTAAGCTTAGCCAGAGTCAACCCAGCTCTAAATGGGTACCTGGAGAAATCTGGGGAAGGTAAAACAGAAAGGGTTTGCGAAAGCATAGGTTGGCTGGCCCCCAGCCCCCCATTGCACTTCCTGGCTGAAGGGCCACGAAACGGAGATCAGCACCGCCGGTTTGGACCTTAAGGGTCTAGTGCCGCATCCTTTACCTTTTTTTTTTTACATCGAGAGGGAAGGGATCTTTTTGAAAGGGTGGGTTGATTTGTAGACATAGGCTGTATATGGGAGGAGGTTCGGTGTAAAGAGTAGACATTCTTTGCGAGGGATGAAACATGGATTGGTGATTGGCGTCGTAAGTCTTTGAAGGGAGGAACTATAGTTTGGCGTGGAGAATTCGGCGTTTCGGCGTTTATTCGGCGGTAGGAGAATTCGGCGTTGGTTGTTTATTTTTGTTACGTTTTTTACGAGTCGGACAAACATTTCAGGGGGGGGGGGACAAACCGCTCCCCCTGGATACTGCCTTGATGATAGGCATATTCATCCTTGAAAACAGAAATTTACAACATCTTTGTTTTTATTATTTAAGCATTGTTAAGTTTTTACGGTAGTATCAAATTTTCGTCTGTGTTGCCATGTTGAATCGTGAGGATAAATAAGCAAAACTAATTAGTTAAATTTGATAACCATTCTTATCATTATAAAAATAAATCCTTGCACCGTACAAAGCATACTAAGCTACACCGTACATACGTGTAGCATACACCGTACATACTAAGATATGAAAGAGATTAATAGAGAAGAAACTAACCTGTGATACAGAATATCCTTCACAGGTGAAATCCTCAATAAATCGTTGCAACTTTTCAAAAGAGGCTGTCGCACTAACTTCAAACAAGCGATTTATGTGACGTTCGGGGATTCTCTAAGAAAAAATCATTCATGAATTTTCGGAAAAGCTTCCTGGGAAAATAACTAGATTGATTGATTAAATATAATGATATATAAAAGGAAGAATTCCTTGAAATTAGAGCAATATTTTGGTTTGCCAATGCTGAAATGATAAAACAAAAACTACTTTAAATGGTACTTGTATGATAAACCCTCTACCGCTAAAGTTGTTCATTCATTGACGTATTATAGAACTATTTTTTTTTCGTTAGTTTCTTTTAGCTTAGCGTGAGACAAGACAAAGAAAAGTGAGAAAATAGATGGAAAATATATAATTTGGGCTATACATTTGCACATTAGGGGCGGGGGTAAAGTATTTGGGCAGTGTGAAGTTAGAAAACAATTCTTACTATATAATATGCAGAATAATTGTACCTAACACATTAGGCATGCAGACCCGCTGCAATTTACCCCCACCCCCGACCCATTACCTTGCAAGTATATAGTCCAAATTTGTTTCTAAAGTATTATGTTTTCATCTTGATTTGGTATATTTCATTAGGATTGAGTGTCAAAGAAACATATTAGAAGAATATGAGGTAGGGGGTAAATCATACAAGTATCTTTGAATTATATTTATTTTCAGTAAAGCACAAATGACTTTGGCCTTTTAGAGGATTTAAGGGACATTAATCTTTGGTGTTGTTGTTGATGTAATGATAAAAAAATTCACACTGTTTGAAAATAAAATCATTTTCGGTTGAGCACAAATTATATTCTCGACTTAGAGGACTCAAGGGGGTGGTAGTCGCCCTTTTATTTATAATACTTTCTGTTTGTTCAGATTGAGTTACAATATGACTTTGTTTCAGCCCGTTTTATATTTTAATGTCAATCGTTAGATTCGTTGAAATTTTTTTAAAACATCTTTTATTCAGCTCGAGCTACATTTGACTAAACTTTATTGTTTAAGTAACCTAAACCTTACTAAAATTTTAAATTCAACTAACCAGCTAAAAATGTTTCTTATTTAGCATTTTGTATTTACTTCTCAAGAGACAATACCGTGAAACAAGCAAATTTGAACCGCAGTCCCAAGAGTTTTCATGCACAACTTTATCCACTGGCCTGTCGAAGTACTAGCTGGAAGCAGGCACATAAGCATGAACTGGTTTAGGGGGAGGGGGAATCAATACAAAAAAAATGATAATTTCGAATGGAAAGTGCCCGGAAATTTGGAAAAAAAATTCGGGAGCGGGTCATACCATGAGCCCCCCTCTCCCCTCCCACGGACGTCCCTAATTAGGAGACACGACTATATCAGATAGCTAGTTTAAAAATAAAACGGTTGTTTTCCTCTCATGCTAAAATTACGAATTTCACAAAAAAAAAACTACAAATTTTTTTACAGCAAAAAAAAAAAAAAAAAAAAAAAAAAAAAAAAAAAAAACCGACGATCTAGCGTGAGTGCTATCTAGGTTAGTTGGAAAATAGATAATAGTATGTATTTTCTATACTCAAGTTATAATCATATTACTCAGTTACAGCTAATAGCAATTAGCTAATACCAACTTTTCCAACTTTGTTACAGCTAATAGCAATGCAAAAACACAAAAAAATATGAGGGGCAGAGAAAAAAAGAGAGCGAGGGAGAAGAAGAGTGAGAAAAAATAACAAGTTCAATATATGTTCAAAAACACAATCAAGTTTCTCCAGGTGGCACTGTTTATGAAGTTTGACATTGACGGCCAAGACAATCTTTAAAAAAAAAATTATTGTTTAGTTCAAAAACTTGTTTTATCGATGTGATTTTTTGAGTAAGTTTGTTTTCTTTTTATTTGTTTTATATTGTATTTCGCAGAATATTTGGACAGAAGGACTATTTCAAGACAGGAATAAAACCTTCCTTAAGTGTATTTATAATTTGTAAACTTTACTTAACAATAAATTAATTAATTTTTAATTTTTCTTATACAGTATGCTGCCCTTCCTGTAAGTTTCCCTGGGTATTTTCACCAGCACAATCTTTATTCTCGGATAGATTGGCACGCCATCTATAGTATCAATTACCTATAGCGCCATTTTTGATTTCTTATCGTTAAGAAGCGTAATGGGAACTAACAGAAGAGGGGAAGGAACCTCCCGCAAGCGACGTATTGTACCCGCCGGTATTAAGTTACCCGTATAATGCGGGGGACAGTTGAGGGGGTCCTTACACTTCCCTTGTTCCTAGGTTCCTTCATTCTGTAAGTATTCAGCGTTCAGTGCTGATGGCGTGGACCGCTGGAATGCTCGTTTATTGTCCTGTTCTGAATTTTGTCCAAAATAGTATCGAAAAAGGGTTTTCTCCAGATATTTTAAGAAACATACGTCTAAATTTTTCACACTTAGACAGGATTCTAAAGTGAGGAGTTAAATCTCCCACTTTTGCCATCCTTGAAAAGCTAAGCCTAAGAGAGTGGGTACAAATGTAATTACTAATAACGTATCCGAAATTGTTAGCGCTATCACAAAATATAATGCTGGTGATGTTTTTCTGCAAGACTTTGTCATCTGTCACCCTAGTGAAGTACCCCTTGGTCCCGCTGATGCTTATTACGCGTTGAGTTACTGTTTAAACTCCTGTTTGCCGAGTTATGCTCTTTATCCGTGTCTGTGAGAACTCTCCTGCCTGGAACAATTGGACGCCTTCCGTCGTTAGTTCAAGATTGTTCTGTCTCTTCAAAACCGTCCTATGCAGTTATTCTAAAAAAACCACCTACTGACCTCAAATATCCTGTTGACCACAAAGAGACCCTTGATACCCTGGACGGTCATGATGGTATCGTAAGTGTGATATCTGATCCTGCCAAGAAAAGGCGGGTAGTCAGTCCATACCTGAGATAAAGCTTCAGCCGTCTCTCTCGCCGTCGCTGCAACTAGTCAGCTAAATGTAACCACTCATGTCCTTAATCAAAAAGTGCTTGGTATTGTGAGTAACATCCCTGCTGTTGTGCAAAAATCAGAACTCATTAGTATGATTCCTGGTCTCGTTGATGCAAATAAAATTGTAAGTTCTGGATCCTTACGCCTTGAATTTCTAGACGATGCTGCCTTAAATAAAGCTATAAACGAGGTTTTGTGTTTGGGATACGAACTTTTTAAAATTAGACGTTTTTAGAGGTTACCTCCTATATGTTACCGCTGTCAATCGCCGAACCACATTGTCGGAAATTGCCCACTCCCATCGACTAATCAAAAGTGTTCACGGTGCGCTGCTGGACATTGTAAGACACGTGATAATTCTTGCACTGAAAGTCCGAATTGCGCCAACTGCGGGGGAAATCATCTTTCCTATATTCTGAGATGTCCAATGTTAAAAAAACTCTGAATAAGGATAAAAAATGATTGCTAGTGACAATAGATTTCGCTTTGTTTCACTTAATATTAACGGAACCAAAGACAAAGATCTTCTTATTGATGAGCTTCTTGATTATGATGTAGTTTTCCAAGAGGAACATTTTCTAACTAAAACCAGTACAGATACTCTTAAACGGTCACCCACGCACCACACGTTTGTACGAGAAACTAAAAAAAGGCACGGTCGACCCTCTGGGGACCATGCAACTCTAGTTCGCCTCGCTAAGAAACCTGAGCTTATTTATTCTCACCATAATTTACTGGCAATAAAATGTGGTAATATGGTCCTCATCAATGTCTATATGCCACGTAATCACAAGAACATTTCTTCTCTATCTGTCTTCACAGGTTCTTGTAGGCGATTCAAGACATTTATGATTAAAGTGGCTAATCAGGGATTAAATTGGATTGTAGCTGGTGATGTTAATACTAATCGTCTGTCCTAGTATGAAAAAAATGATCTGTTTCTCGATGCACTGTCTAGTGGCTATCAGTTAGTCAATAAAGATAAACAGTTTACCAGCAGTCATAACCGTTATGGTTCTAGATCAAAACTTGATCATGTTATAGTTTCAAGGGGATCGCTCGTGATTCCTCCTGTCATTGTTTTGATGATAAAATTGAGGATGATCACTTGTCTTTAACTCGTGAAATTGAGTCACCTGCTCTACTGGCTTATAACCGTTTTCTTACCATATAATGGTTCGATAAGCCAAATTGGAAACCAGTAAATTCTGAAGTTTATTTGCATGTTCTTTGCTCGTTATTATCAAGCCTGAAAGTGCCTTTTTACCTTTTACAAATCTCTGTAAGGTCACCGACAGCTAAGATTGATTTAAATTGTTACTATTACCAGATCATGCATTGTTTGAAGGCAGCTGCTTCAGTTTCAGTTCCTGTTGAACGTGTTTGATTTGGCACCAGAAAACCGTTATGGAATGTGTGCCCAGAAGTGAAAAAAAGCTAAACAATGCGCGAAGTTTTGGCTTCGTCTTTGGATTGCTTGTTATCGACCCAAGTCTGGTGAAGTCTTTAGAATTAAGCGAAATTCAAAACGTCAGTTTAGATCTTCTTTGCGTCATGCCCGCCTGAATGGTTTGGATGGCCCCTCGGATCAGAAGTGTTGGTCCAATGTAATTAATAGCAGCAAGTGTGTGCCTGCTACCGTTTCGATTATCAAAATCAGTGATTTTGTTGCTCATTTTACTCTTGTTTTTTCTACATTTAATCATTCTATCCAGTCCATGTTTTCTTCTCTATTGCATAATTCTGTTCCTAGTGTTCTTCGGCAAGTTCATATATTTTTAATATCTAGTGGCGATATCTATCGTGCTTTTAAGAGTGTTAAGAAATCAAGTGCTACTGATATGGATGGTCTGTGCTATAATCATTTCACCATCAAGTGTCCACCATTGTTAACACACATTCAGCTCCTATTCCAGATGGGTTTAGCCCAGTCCTTAGTTCAAGATAGTTTTCTCTTGGGAATCGTAACATCAGTTTTGAAGAAGGGAAAGGACGCAGATCAGTGTTCCAGTTATCGACCAATTACAGTGTCCTGTTTCATGGGCAAGCTGTTCGAGTATGTCGTATTGCCTGATGTTTTGAGTGAATGTGATTTTTCTGACTATCAAGTTGGGTTCAGAGGCGGGTTTGGTTATTTTCAAGCCCATCATATAATTTGTCAGTTACTAATCTCGGCAAAAAAGTAAAAAAAGCCACTTTGTTATTTCTAGGTTGATATCTCGGGTACGTTCTACAACGTTGTACAATTGCAAGCGCTCCACTATTTACTTAAAGCAGGAGTTTATTATTCCGTAGCAAAAGCTCTTCAATATTGGTATTCCAATTCGTTGGTTTGGTTAAAATGGATGTCTGATATATCCTAGCCTATCTCAGTAAAGAGGGGAGTCAGGCAAGGTGGTGTGCTGTCTCCATATATTTTTAAAACTGTGCTTGCGGACTGTTTGCGAATGCTTTCTCCTACTGAGTTTTTAGAAAATACTGCTATTAGTCACATTGCCGATGCTGATGATGTTCTGCTAGTTAGTCATACTAGGCCAGGCCTCAAAAAGAATCTAAATGTTCTGATAAATGCTTTGAGTATGGTTGGGCTTTCTGTAATTGCTTCAAAATGCGAGTTTCTGTGTTTTAATAGTTCTAACCTTGCTCCTCCTTTACATGCGGGTACAATGCTACTCAAGTGTATCTCAAAGTTGAAACGGCTTGGAATTACTATTTCTGATACACTTTCGACTACATGCTCGTCTCTGGTTGCTAGTGCTCTGCAGTGCATTCGATTCCCATATGGTAAAATCTCACCTAATAGAGGGAGGTACAGCCGCCGAGGCTTATGTAAACTTTACCATAGTTTTTTTCTCCTGCAATTCTTTTTCTTTCCGGTGTGCAGCCTCTCATGCGCTAAAAGGACCGTCTTCAGCAAAGGAGGGGCTATTTTAAATATTGTAATTTCCTACTATATTTGTCGACGTGGGACAGATATCATAAGGATATGTCGCACTTTGGGATAATTGACCCTCTTGTACCTCTTGACAACATCGCTAAGGATCTGAGAACCAGTACTGTAAGAAAGATGTGCGCCAGTAACCCCCTCACTGATTTTTTTCCAGATTAGTGTTTCTATGGATATTTCTAAGTTATTTATGTTGTGTTTTCCTTATTATTTCCTTATGAATAATATTAGTTTGTTTTTTCTTTTTTTTTCTCCGCATTTATTTTATATATTGCGGGTCACAAATAAACTTACTTGCTTACTTACTTACTATAGGAGAGACCAGTAACATCGATTGGGGTTAGATTTTGAAAAGTATCTTTTTGGGGGGTATTTTCATTGAAGAATGTCCCTTTTGGATATTTTCATTGAAAACATTGAAAAAACGATAAATTTGCCCCCCCCCCCATAAACTCGGAATAATACATTTTCACTCCCCCCCCCCTGATTTTCGTGAATTGACGCAAACGAGAGACAAGTAAACCAAAAACAGACTTACTCCTGTAATTTCATCAATGTCTTCAACCGAGACTTTATCACCTGTCTTCAATGTAGAGACAGATTGAAGAAAAGTAATTGTTCGTCTCATATCACCTTCTGCGATGTCTACAAGTGATTCCAAAGCGGGCTCATCTACCGAAACATTTTCCGAATGGCAAATAGACTTAAGCCGTTCCAACACAATTCCACGTTCTGTAAAGAAAAATTGTAACTGAATAAACTGGCATTAGAAAACCATTGAAAAAACTGCAATATTTAGAAAAATATAGTCATTAATATAGTCATTTTAACATAGTCATCATAGTCATAAAAATTAAATATTTTTGAAAAATATAGTCATTAATATGGCCTAAACTTAGTCACTTTTTGTCTTTACTAAAGACCCTAATCCCCCCCCCAATCGTATTTTCCAGCTAAAATACTTAGCAAAAATTGATGTTGACATCCTAACTGAAAAAAACTGATCATAGAAAACAAATGAAAATAAAAAAAAAACAGACAAAAGCCTTACAAATGGCAAAATAATTAAAACATTAAAATATCGGCTAAAAATCCACCTTCTTCTTAACTCGACCCCAAAAATGCTTATTTTCAATTATAAGTAATTTGAAAAAAGTGAACTTATGACTTAAATTTCTACATAAACGAAATCTTGCTCTAGACCCCTCTAACGCCGGGGTCCTGAATTTTCGCATAGGTGCCAAATGCCATTTTATCTAGTTAACTGTCGACAAGGGATTCTGTATCAGGCTTATCTACAATAACGATATCAAAATGACAAACACACTTAAGCCGTTCCAACAAAATTCCATGTTCTATAAAGATAAATTGTAATTAAATAAAAAACTTTATTTAATTAAAACATTATTTAAAAGCATTAATTAAAACATTATTTAATTAAATAAGGGAATTAAACCCGAAATTTTGCCATTACAAATCGTTGCAAAAATTTCTATGTTCTCTCTTTAACTTTATTTAATCAATTCTAAAGTTCAGGTTTAATTTGAAAGACACAATCTCCAAATTCTTATATTTGAAGCTTTGATTGTGGTTTTTTTGGTGATACATAAGATACGCTTTTGGGGGAGAGGGGCTGTTTATATCCTAAAGAGGTTGCAACTACTCCTAAATATATTTGAGTCTCTAAGTTAATTAAAGTGGGTGTATTTTAAGCGCATTCTATCTAATGTTGCCGAATAGCTTTATACCTTTACGAAAAGAAGAAAAAAGTGCTAGTAAAGACTTTATTGCAATGGCATAACTATGCCATCGCAATAAAATAAAACTCTAGAACATTCTAGAGTTTTATTCTAAAATATTTTAGACAATATTCAAGAGAACATTCTAAAGCACAATTATTGAAAATTTTCTAGAATCATGTTTGGTATATCCTGGAATTGTATTAGAAAATATTCTAGAAAATATTGTAACTAGAGGTTATTCTAGACCATATTGCGATTACTGAATATTCTGGAAATGTTTGTGTTTTACAAAGACTAAAAAATCGGAACTGAATGACTGTTGGTACTGGCTGTTTGCGTGACCCAACATCGTTTCCACGGCAAATTTTCTCTAAGAAATACGATATACATATACACCATAAAAAGACAGTTTTAAACTTATTTTCTTATTTTTTTGTGCTTGGGTTCTTTTTCTTTTTTTTGGGAGGGGGGAGGGGGGTTTTGTGCTTTTTTTAGATTAAAAAAAAAGTCCTCTTTCAAGATGGATTGTAGCCTTAAGTAGTCTTGAATATTGAATGTTGCGCCATGAATGACTTAACACTATGAAGCCAGTGACCTAATATTTATTTCCACTAAAGGCGGCGGCACCTCAAAAAGGTCTCGAGGCTGTACCTTGCAGCACCTACCACACAAGGGTGTGGGACAGAGTTGTCAACGCCTATTACTCAGTGCCACAAAGTGTACTAAAAAAGTAAGTTATAATGTGAAAAGAACACATTGGACCACGATGCGCAATTTATATAACAGAAGACTTAATTTTATTCTATCGTAAATTTTACTTCTCGTTCGACATTTAGGGTGTTCCAGCAGGCAAGCATTAATTTGAGCCTTTAACATGCCAGATGACGAAGTCCATTTTTTTAGGCTTTCATTTTTTTAGCCAATCAAATTATTTGATTGGCTATCAACTTTATGCAGTTATTAAATAAATAAAAAATTTATTTCAACTGAAAGTAAGGAGCAACAATAAAACTTAAAATGAACAAAAATATTACGTATATGAAGGGGCTGCCCCTTCCTTAACACCTCGCTCTTTACGCTAAAGTTATTTAGTACTTTTAAGAAAGCTTGTTGTTCTAGTGAAACGACCGCTGTGTTTCAGGAGTCCCAAAGAATTAGGACAAAATTTGAGCTTTAGCGTAAAGAGCGAGGTGTTGAGGAGGGGGCAGCCGCATTCATATACGTAAAAATTTATGTTCGTCTTAAGTTTTAATGTTGTTCCTCGCTTTTAGTTGAAAAAACTTTAATTTCTTTTTATTTAATTTCTTATCATTTTTTAAATAATACCAGGAAATCTGGCCCAACCTCCACGGAGAAATCCCCACTTCTCACGGCGATAGCCTCTAGACAATTTAATCTTGGTGAAAAATTTGCACCGGATCATGATCCTGAATATCTCCACGCCTAAAATTGAGACGGAAAAGAGAAAGCAAGACATATAAAAAGCAATTTTGATTAGGAATTCTGACACATTCCCCCAGTATATAATTTCCCCTGATAAGTTCACCCCCTGTAAACTTCCCTCTCCATGGAAAATACTCCGTGGGGATACCCCTAGTAGAAAATTCGTCCACACCCCCACCCGAAAATGTATGCACACTTCCCCATAACAAATGCTATGTGTTAATAATGGGCAAATTTTATAACTTAAGGACCTTGCCCCTGGGGCTGTGGGGGGTGGGGGTCATGTTATATCCAAAGGCATAGTTATTGGGCCTTTCAACTATGATAAACAAAACAGCTAAGACAAAATTTTGATCGGACGATTTTAGGAAAAAAGGGCGGGGGAGGGGGCCTAGTTGCCCTCCAATCTTTTTGGTCTCTGGAAAAGGGTGCTAGAACTTTTGATTTCCGTTCGAATGAGTCCTCTCATGATGTTCTAGAAACAATGGGTCGATACGATCACCACTGGAAAAAATAATAATAAAATAAAATAAAAATAAACACGCATCCGTGATCTTTCTTCTAGTAAAAAAAAATACAAAATTTCGCATTTTTGCAGATACGAGCTTGAAAACTCTGAAGAAGGGTTCTCTGATATGCTGAATCTGATGGTGTGATTTTTATCTTTTATCATATATTCTATGACTTTTAGGGGGTGTTTCTCTCCTTTTTTCGAAAATCAGGCAAATTTTCTCAGACTGGTAGCCTTTGATGGGTAAAATTAAACTTAATGAATTTATACATTGGAAATTAGCATAATAATCCGATTTTTTTTATGTATATATGGGTATCGAAATTCCGTTTTTTAGTTTCGGTTACTATTGAGCCAGGTCCCTCCTTACTTACAATTCGTTACCATGAACTGTTTGATAGCAATTTCGAGAACGCCACCGGGAGGTCTTGTCAATAGGCGTAACTTCTTTTTTTGGGGGGGGGGGGTGCAATTTTCCAAGGAAAAATTTTGCCGACAATAAGTTTGTGTTAATATATAATAGTATTTTCACCCCCCCCCCCCCCTTGTGGACCGAAATGAATATAAAAAAATGAAAAAAAAACTGTGCCATTGGATACAAATTAATTAGTTTAGAAAACAATTTGGTACTTGCAATTGATACTTACTATTTTTATGATGCCACTCTTGCTGCCACTATGCCACTATGATTGCCACTCTTTGTTGCTGCAACGGAGCAGCCAATTTTGAAACTCAGATTCATTATTCACGCTGAGACACACTCATAGCCTCTTCGTGACCCTTTGATTAGTAAAGAGGAAGTGAAAACAGATTTTGGCTAGTTCAATGATTCGAATCAAAAAGTGACAATTACAGTAGCTAAATAAGGTAAGGTCAGACTCATAAACCTATCATTATATATAGGCTTATAGTCAGACTACTTTTTTTCTAATGAAATAAAACACAATAAAAGTTCTAGTTTAGGGGCTTCTTCTTATCTTGGAAAGTAGAGAGTCGGATGAATGAAGCTTTCAGGAATGAATCCAGGTCACAAAATATACCCTGGGAAGCTTTTATCAAGCTACTATCTCTACCCATTTTGTATTTGTGGGGCTTGAAACATTACATACATGACCTCTCTAAATTTTGACAAAAGATATTTTACCTTAAATTTGGGCTTTCAATCTCTTTGTCATTGGCTCAAGTTTTTTAAAGTGCAATTCTTATTATTTCAGTTGATTTTTAAGCCATTTAAAAAAAAAATAACAAATTTAAGATATTGATGTGCAAACCTTTAAGGTCTTATAAATCAGGATTGAGCAAAAGGTAAGAGGCTCTAAAGACTTTTCTTGTGCCTCATTTGAGCATTAGTTCAATTTTTCAATGTCTCGCCTTTATCAAAAATCAGCACCCTTTGGAGGGGGAAGGAATTCAGATAGGTACTTAAAAACACCTTCCCAGGGAATCATTGAGCCTCAGGATCCATTCCTGGGAGTTTCATTAACCTAACTCAACTAATTTTCAAGATCAATAAAAGCCCCCAGTCTTGAATTTTACCCCAAAAAACTCTTACCTAAGGGCTTAAATCTGAACTTCGAGCATCTAGAGGTTAACGGGTCTATAATTCGGCTAACATAATTACAAATCAGGCAGAACCGAGTGGATTTAGTTTCCTTTTCCATCGTTCGTCTAAGAGCTGCTTGAGCGGCTCCAGTCATTGAGTCTGCTTCATCCAAAATTATGATCTTGAATGCAGGGCATGGTTTTCCACTATTAAAATAAAAATTATAACGAGGAAGCAATATAGCATTTAAATTTGATCTTAATTAGTTTCAAAATCTTGAGCTTTATATTCCTTTTGAAACATACTATTTTGCAATAAGTCTACAGCTGGAACTTGCATGAAAAAGATACTAATGTGAATGGATTCATTTGTTTCGGACCGGTTCGCCAAACCAGAACAAAAATTTAACTTAGGACGTTTTCTTAGAGAATTATCTAGACTTTCTTAAAAAATGATTTTTTTTTCTTTTTTGAGCGTTTTTTAGTTGAATTACAGCGTATCTTTCAATTTAAAAAAACACCACCACCCATCCCCGAGATTTTGTCCGAATCGTAAAAACGCAACAAAAATGAATATAAGCACATTTTTTTGAAAGGAAAACGAAAAAACTGAAAAAGAAAACTCAACACCAGCTGTCTACAGATACTGCTACCGTCTAAAAACATTATCCAGGTAGCAGCACTACCGCTACTGCACCAAGAATTGGACCCAGAAAAAGAATTACACGGCTTTCTTTGAGTTTCTACAATTATAAGTAGCTTCATTCGTTTGATTCATTTAACAGCTGTAAATAGCTGTCATTCGTTTGACAGCTGTAAACAGCTGTTTATCTGTAAACACCATCGCTAACATCAACTGTAAGTGATGATGAAGATGACGAAGAAAGACATCTCAAAATGGTTCAGATTCCAAATCCCAATGAAGATTGAAGACAAGCATTTGTAAAGGAAGTTTGATCTCAATGATAGGCACCACAGCGATGTGACGAAATACACCCCTATCTTTTATATAAAAAAGCCTAAATACACCCAGATGAGGAGCAGATGAGGACCCATTTCACAGATGAGGAGCACTGTTTTTATGACTATTATACAGTATTTATATACGCACGGCTCCTACACTGTCCCCACTGTACTCATAAGTAGCAAAAACTTAAAAAGAAGGCTCGAGCAGTTAGAAACTTAAGTAGCAAAAAATCTAAGAATAAAATTTGAATAGTAAAAAATTTAGGAGGGAAGATCGCCTTCTTCTTTTTCATCTTGTAATGTGATCCTTCATATCAGTTATTTATTGATTTTTTTTTTTATGTTTGAAAGGGTGACTTTTTTTCATAAGAAGGAAGACCGAGAGGATTTTCCCACGACTTAAGACTTAAATAAGACTTAAGGTTTTAAGAATTAGAAATTCTAATTATTGTCATTGACTTGTTTTTTCTTCTTCTTTTTGGGAAAGATTTCTGAAATTTACACTGGAAAGATCCTTGGATGGCTTCTCTAAATAGAAACTATTAGGGGTACTGAAGCCAACACGCCAAAGGGGCTCCTAAGTAGCTTAAAGTACGATAAGAAAGGATAGCTATTTTCTGAAAAATCGATAGCTCAAAATTAGCAAATTTACAACATATTTGTTAAATAATATGATTTTCATACATCTGTTTTATTCTCAATAGCCTATATTAACAAAAATAAATGAAAACAAAAAAGAATATAAGTCAAAGCCCTCCCCCTCTCCCAATAAGATTTAGGCTTTAGAACATCATATAAAATTTCTGATGCTCAAAATAAAGAATTTTCTCCAGATTCCGTGCTAACTTGTTTGAAATAAAAAACTCAATTGCCTATTACCCATCAAGGGAAAGCAGAAAAAGAGAAAGGGGATGGAGATGGTTGGGAAAAGAAAGAGAAGGTGGAGACGTAAATTTGGAGAGAAGGAAAGGCAAATAGAGAAAAAAAGATAAAAGAGAGAGAGAGAGAGAGCTTACTCTGGACGAATTCCTGAGGCTGTCCTCTGGGCAAACTTTCGACTTTATCACGGATCATCCTTATCATCCTTAAAGACCTAATTTCCAAAACTTTCAACTACGTTTAATAAAATGGCTATCTAAAAATTTTGATTGGATGTGTTTGGGGAAAAGGTGGGCGTGAGAGGGGGGTTAGTATACATTTATTAAAAGAGAGAGAGAGAGAGAGAGAGAGAGAGAGAGAGAGAGAGAGAGAGAGAGAGAGAGAGAGAGAGAGAGAGAGAGAGAGAGAGAGAGAGAGAGGGCTTACTCTGGACGAATTCCTGAGGCTGTCCTCTGGGCAAACTTTTTTACTTTATCACGGATTACTTGTATACCTCTTTCGTCGGATGCATTCAACTCCAATACTCTATATGAAAAAGATGAAATATTAGTATCAGGTTTGCTACTCATTTTCCTTTCCACTTCTAACTACCACAACTACAAAATCAGTATTAAGCCACTTGAGGCAGACAAATTAGCAAACACCAATTCATCAACCCATATTTACTTATACTGTAAATATGTTTACAAACATGTTTACATGATACTAGTTTAATGTCATACCCTCATCCAAACACAAGGCTCGTGCAGAAAGAAAGGATTAAAAGTGGAGACTTTTGTAACCAAAAATGGGACCCATTAGGGAATTTTTGGAACTAAATTTAGGGACCAAAAAAGAACCAAATCAAAAACTTAGGTAAATAATTATAATTACTCACTGAATTATTAATAATTATTAATATGTAAAATCGTATCAGCTGTTCTGAGCCTAGAAGGTCTATTTTTAATATATAAGTATTAAATAATATCATTTTAATACTTTATATAGCTTCAAGAGCACAATACAAAAATTTCAAATTATATAATTTAGAATAAAAAACTAGACTGTGCGCCTGATTTCCACTCTGGTGATTTTTCACGCACATAAATTGAGTGGAATTCAACCTAAATCTATGAAACCATTTGATAAATGATTTGAAATGCATAAACCTAATAATAAATATATAAAACTAAATAATTAATATACAAAATCAATTTTATATATGATATACAAAATTAATTATAAGTCTAAACAATGATAAAGCAATTCAAGGTCAAAATTATATACCAGTTTGGACAGCAAAATTTGTCTTGAATTTGTGAAAAAGAGGTGATAATTTTTCAATTTACCACTTGAATTGTACAGACATCTGTCTCATCCATCCCTGTGCTTCTATTAGTCCTTGATCTTCCATCTGCCTGTCCGTTATATTCCCTACCTGTCCTTGATGCCGTCCCAAGGTATAAGGACTTACACTCTCTGCCTTTACTAGCCCCAGGTGTCACCAAAGCTAAAGCTATCAGAAAGTTAGCATACTGACAGCCATGTTGCCACCATGATCTTTTATAGTGAAAGTCTGCTTGAACCGAATTATTTCTTATATTTTATTATTTTTATTAATAATTTTATTTATTTATTATGTTTTTATTTTTGGTTTAGTACTTCATTATTTATACTATTATTATTTTAAACGGGAAAGCCCCACCATGCTCCAATAGGAAAATCATGCTGCCACCATGGTGATAGCCATGGCGTTTGATTTCCTTTAAAGAATTATAATATTATATCCCAAAGCTGGCATTATAAAAGTAAGTATAATATGAACCAAAACATTTATCTGTAAGTCAGGAGACTTATTGAACCCTCCTCATCCTCCTGGAAAAAAAAGCTGCAAAAAACATAGTTTCTTTCCTGAACTATGAAAGAAAGTTCATAGTTCGTGTTTTCCTAAACATTTTTCTAACGTTTTCCTAAGTTTTTCTAACGTTTTCCTAAACGTTAGACCTGAATGCAGCAATCTTGTACCACCAAGGTGTTCTCAGAAAAACCTTCCAAATTTTAGAAAAATCTCGTATGTCTCATAGTTTTGATTTCCGTAAAATAAACATTGATATCAGCCAGACTCTACTGATAGAAAAAGCCAGAGAAATCCTTCACAACCTCCTTTTCAATTTACTTTAATTCAAAATTTAATGGTGTTTTCACATTTCATTTGTGTGGTTAACAGCAATTGCAAAAACCCTGCTTTTTGCAAGATGATGTTGCATAATGGAAATGTTTATATTGCAAAGTCAAAACATACAGAGATGGAGCTTAAGGCGAAAGGATTAGAAAGATCAGAGATCCCACAGAGAGTAGTCTAGACGAAGTCCCTAAGAAAATTATTATAAGGACTATGATTTCCTAACGTTGTAACTCCCTCCAATAAAACGTTCCGACCCTTCACCTCAGCCTCTATTACTTGGCTGTGTGTACACCAATGGACATGGTTCTCCAATAAATTTTTAAGCAATATCTTAAAATCCTTAAAAGAAGCCCTTTTTAACAAATCAAGACAATTCAGGTTTAGATCTTACTCCTCCCCTTGATTTTCCACAAGACCTGAGGAGTCCCTCACACGATTTCAAAGAGGAGGTGACACCTACTCGGTCTCTCTGGCCCTATAAGTTCATATTCCATAATCTGTCTTGTTTCAGCTAAAATTCAACTTGCTTTGTCCATTGCCCTTTAAAGAAATATAAGACATCCATAAAGCTATCTTGTTTCAGCTAAAATTGAACTTGCTTTGTCTATTGCCCTTTAAAGAAATATTTACTAACCTTTCTTTATAAAGATCTCAAAAAAGTTCTCTTGCTGCAGCTAAAATTATACTTGTTTTGTCCATTGCCCTTTAAAGAAATATTTAATTGCCTTTTTTTATAAAGATCTCCAGAAATTTAACTTACTTCAGCTAGAATTGAACTTGCTTTGCCCATTGCCCTTTAAAGACATATTTAGTTACCTTTATTTATAAAGATCTCCAAAAAGCTCTCTTGCCAGAGCTAAAATTAAACTTACTTTGTCCATTCCCCTCTAAAGAAACATTTACTAGCCCTTCTTTATAAAGATCTTCAAAAAGCTCTCTTGGCTCAGCTAAAATTAAATTTTTTTGCCCATTGCCGTTTAAAGAAATATTTGCTAGCCTTTCTTTATGAAGATTTCCAAAAAGCTCTCTCGCTGCAGCTAAAATTATACTTGTTTTGCCCTTTAAAGATATATTTATTAGCCTTTTTTTTTAAAGATCTCCAAAAAGCTCTCTTGCTCCAGCTAAAATTATATTATTTTTTTTGCCCATTGCCGTTTAAAGAAATATTTACTAGCTTTTCTTAACAACGATCTCCAAAATCTACCCTGTTTCAGCTAAAATTGAACTTGCTTTGTCCATTGCCCTTTAAAGAAATATTTACTAAACTTTCTTTATAAAGACCTCCATAAAGCTCTCTTGCTCCAGCTAAAATCATATTTTTTGTTTGCCCATTGCCGCTTAAAGAAATATTCTCTAGCCTTTCTTTATAAAGATCTCCAAAAAGCTCTCTTGCTCCAGCTAAAATTATATTTTTTTTTGCCCATTGCCGTTTAAAGAAATATTTACAAGCTTTTCTTAACAACGATCTCCAAAATCTAACCTGTTTCAGCTAAAATTGAACTTGCTTTGTCCATTGCCCTTTAAAGAAATATTTACTAAACTTTCTTTATAAAGACCTCCAAAAACCTCTCTTGCTCCAGCTAAAATCATATTTTTTGTTTGCCCACTGCTGCTTAAAGAAATATTTGCAAGCCTTTCTTTATAAAGATCTCCAAAAAGCTCTCTTGCTCCAGCTAAAATTATATTTTTTTTTTGCCCATTGCCGTTTAAAGAAATATTTACTAGCTTTTCTTAACAACGATCTCCAAAATCTATCCTGTTTCAGCTAAAATTGAACTTGCTTTGTCCATTGCCCTTTAAAGAAATATTTACAAACCTTTCTTTATAAAGACCTCCAAAAAGCTCTCTTGCTGCAGCTAAAATCATATTTTTGTTTGCCCATTGCCGCTTAAAGAAATATTTGCTAGCCTTTCTTTATAAAGATCTCCAAAAAGCTCTCTTGCTCCAGCTAAAATTATATTTTTTTTTTTACCCATTGCCGTTTAAAGAAATATTTACTAGCTTTTCTTAAAAACGATCTCCAAAATCTACCCTGTTTCAGCTAAAATTGAACTTGCTTTGTCCATTGCCCTTTAAAGAAATATTTACTAAACTTTCTTTATAAAGACCTCCAAAAAGCTCTCTTGCTCCAGCTAAAATCATATTTTTTGTTTGCCCACTTCTGCTTAAAGAAATATTTGCAAGCCTTTCTTTATAAAGATCTCCAAAAAGCTCTCTTGCTCCAGCTAAAATTATATTTTTTTTTTGCCCATTGCCGTTTAAAGAAATATTTACTAGCTTTTCTTAACAACGATCTCCAAAATCTACCCTGTTTCAGCTAAAATTGAACTTGCTTTGTCCATTGCCCTTTAAAGAAATATTTACTAAACTTTCTTTATAAAGACCTCCAAAAAGCTCTCTTGCTCCAGCTAAAATCATATTTTTTGTTTGCCCATTGCCGCTTAAAGAAATATTTGCTAGCCTTTCTTTATAAAGATCTCCAAAAAGCTCTCTTGCTCCAGCTAAAATTATATTTTTTTTGCCCATTGCCGTTTAAAGAAATATTTACTAGCTTTTCTTAACAACGATCTCCAAAATCTACCCTGTTTCAGCTAAAATTGAACTTGCTTTGTCCATTGCCCTTTAAAGAAATATTTACTAAACTTTCTTTATAAAGACCTCCAAAACGCTCTCTTGCTCCAGCTAAAATCATATTTTTTGTTTGCCCACTGCTGCTTAAAGAAATATTTGCAAGCCTTTCTTTATAAAGATCTCCAAAAAGCTCTCTTGCTCCAGCTAAAATTATATTTTTTTTTGCCCATTGCCGTTTAAAGAAATATTTACTAGCTTTTCTTAACAACGATCTCCAAAATCTACCCTGTTTCAGCTAAAATTGAACTTGCTTTGTCCATTGCCCTTTAAAGAAATATTTTCTAAACTTTCTTTATAAAGACCTCCAAAAAGCTCTCTTGCTCCAGCTAAAATCATATTTTTTGTTTGCCCACTGCTGCTTAAAGAAATATTTGCAAGCCTTTCTTTATAAAGATCTCCAAAAAGCTCTCTTGCTCCAGCTAAAATTATATTATTTTTTTTGCCCATTGCCGTTTAAAGAAATATTTACTAGCTTTTCTTAACAACGATCTCCAAAATCTACCCTGTTTCAGCTAAAATTGAACTTGCTTTGTCCATTGCCCTTTAAAGAAATATTTACTAAACTTTCTTTATAAAGACCTCCAAAAAGCTCTCTTGCTCCAGCTAAAATCATATTTTTTGTTTGCCCACTGCCGCTTAAAGAAATATTTGCTAGCCTTTCTGTATAAAGATCTCCAAAAAGCTCTCTTGCTCCAGCTAAAATCATATTTTTTGTTTGCCCATTGCAACTTAAAGAAATATTTGCTAGCCTTTCTTTATAAAGACCTCCAAAAAGCTCTCTTGCTCCAGCTAAAATCATATTTTTTGTTTGCCCATTGCCGCTTACAAAAATATTTGCTAGCCTTTCTTTATAAAGATCTCCAAAAAGCTCTCTTGCTCCAGCTAAAATTATTTTTTTTTTGCCCATTGCCGTTTAAAGAAATATTTACTAGCTTTTCTTAACAACGATCTCCAAAATCTACCCTGTTTCAGCTAAAATTGAACTTGCTTTGTCCATTGCCCTTTAAAGAAATATTTACTAAACTTTCTTTATAAAGACCTCCAAAAAGCTCTCTTGCTCCAGCTAAAATCATATTTTTTGTTTGCCCACTGCTGCTTAAAGAAATATTTGCTAGCCTTTCTTTATAAAGATCTCCAAAAAGCTCTCTTGCTCCAGCTAAAATCATATTTTTTGTTTGCCCATTGCCACTTAAAGAAATATTTGCTAACCTTTCTTTATAAAGACCTCCAAAAAGCTCTCTTGCTCCAGCTAAAATCATATTTTTTGTTTGCCCATTGCCGCTTACAGAAATATTTGCTAGCCTTTCTTTATAAAGATCTCCAAAAAGCTCTCTTGCTCCAGCTAAAATTATTTTTTTTTTGCCCATTGCCGTTTAAAGAAATATTTACTAGCTTTTCTTAACAACGATCTCCAAAATCTACCCTGTTTCAGCTAAAATTGAACTTGCTTTGTCCATTGCCCTTTAAAGAAATATTTACTAAACTTTCTTTATAAAGACCTCCAAAAAGCTCTCTTGCTCCAGCTAAAATCATATTTTTTGTTTGCCCATTGCCGCTTAAAGAAATATTTGCTATCCTTTCTTTATAAAGATCTACAAAAAGCTCTCTTGCTCCAGCTAAAATAATATTTTTTGTTTGCCCATTGCCACTTAAAGAAATATTTGCTAGCCTTTCTTTATAAAGACCTCCAAAAAGCTCTCTTGCTCCAGCTAAAATCATATTTTTTGTTTGCCCATTGCCGCTTACAGAAATATTTGCTAGCCTTTCTTTATAAAGAACTCCAAAAAGCTCTCTTGCTCCAGCTAAATTTTTTTTTTTTTGCCCATTGCCGTTTAAAGAAATATTTACTAGCTTTTCTTAACAACGATCTCCAAAATCTACCCTGTTTCAGCTAAAATTGAACTTGCTTTGTCCATTGCCCTTTAAAGAAATATTTACTAAACTTTCTTCATAAAGACCTCCAAAAAGCTCTCTTGCTCCAGCTAAAATCATATTTTTTGTTTGCCCACTGCTGCTTAAAGAAATATTTGCAAGCCTTTCTTTATAAAGATCTCCAAAAAGCTCTCTTGCTCCAGCTAAAATTATATTTTTTTTTTGCCCATTGCCGTTTAAAGAAATATTTACTAGCTTTTCTGAACGATCTCCAAAATCTATCCTGTTTCAGCTAAAATTTAACTTGCTTTGTCCATTGCCCTTTAAAGAAATATTTACTAAGCTTTCTTTATAAAGAGCTCCAAAAAGCTCTCTTGCTCCAGCTAAAATCATATTTTTTGTTTGCCCATTGTCGCTTAAAGAAATATTTGCTAGCCTTTCTTTATAAAGATCTCCAAAAAGCTCTCTTGCTCCAGCTAAAATTATATTTTTTTTTTGCCCATTGCCGTTTAAAGAAATATTTACTAGCTTTTCTTAACAACGATCTCCAAACTCTACCCTGTTTCAGCTAAAATTGAACTTGCTTTGTCCATTGCCCTTTAAAGAAATATTTACTAAACTTTCTTTATAAAGACCTCCAAAAAGCTCTCTTGCTCCAGCTAAAATCATATTTTTTGTTTGCCCACTGCTGCTTAAAGAAATATTTGCAAGCCTTTCTTTATAAAGATCTCCAAAAAGCTCTCTTGCTCCAGCTAAAATTATATTTTTTTTTTGCCCATTGCAGTTTAAAGAAATATTTTCTAGCTTTTCTTAACAAAGATCTCCAAAATCTATCCTGTTTCAGCTAAAATTGAACTTGCTTTGTCCATTGCCCTTTAAAGAAATATTTACTAAACTTTCTTTATAAAGAGCTCCAAAAAGCTCTCTTGCTCCAGCTAAAATCATATTTTTTGTTTGCCCATTGCCGCTTAAAGAAATATTTGCTAGCCTTTCTTTATAAAGATCTCCAAAAAGCTCTCTTGCTCCAGCTAAAATTATATTTTTTTTTTGCCCATTGCCGTTTAAAGAAATATTTACTAGCTTTTCTTAAAAACGATCTCCAAAATCTACCCTGTTTCAGCTAAAATTGAACTTGCTTTGTCCATTGCCCTTTAAAGAAATATTTACTAAACTTTCTTTATAAAGACCTCCAAAACGCTCTCTTGCTCCAGCTAAAATCATATTTTTTGTTTGCCCACTGCTGCTTAAAGAAATATTTGCTAGCCTTTCTTTATAAAGATCTAAAAAAAGCTCTCTTGCTCCATCTAAAATTATTTTTTTTTTGCCCATTGACTTTTAAATAAATATTTAATAGCTTTTATTAACAACGATCTCCAAAATATACACTGTTTCAGCTAAAATTGAACTTGCTTTGTCCATTGCCCTTTAAAGAAATATTTACTAAACTTTCTTTATAAAGACCTCCAAAAAGCTCTCTTGCTCCAGCTAAAATCATATTTTTTGTTTGCCCACTGCTGCTTAAAGAAATATTTGCAAGCCTTTCTTTATAAAGATCTCCAAAAAGCTCTCTTGCTCCAGCTAAAATTATATTTTTTTTTGCCCATTGCCGTTTAAAGAAATATTTACTAGCTTTTCTTAACAACTATCTCCAAAATCTACCCTGTTTCAGCTAAAATTGAACTTGCTTTGTCCATTGCCCTTTAAAGAAATATTTACTACACTGTCTTTATAAAGACCTCCAAAAAGCTCTCTTGCTCCAGCTAAAATCATATTTTTTGTTTGCCCATTGCCGCTTAAAGAAATATTTGCTAGCCTTTCTTTATAAAGATCTACAAAAAGCTCTCTTGCTCCAGCTAAAATAATATTTTTTGTTTGCACATTGCCAATTAAATAAATATTTGCTAGACTTTCTTTATAAAGAACTCCAAAAAGCTCTCTTGCTCAAGCTAAAATCATATTTTTTGTTTGCCCATTGCCGCTTAAAAAAATATTTGCTAGCCTTTATTTATAAAGATCTCCAAATAGCTCTCTTGCTCCATCTAAAATTATTTTTTTTTTGCCCATTGCCGTTTAAAGAAATATTTAGTGGCTTTTCTTAACAACGATCTCCAAAATCTACCCTGTTTCAGCTAAAATTGAACTTGCTTTGTCCATTGCCCTTTAAAGAAATATTTACTAAACTTTATTTATAAAGACCTCCAAAAAGCTCTCTTGCTCCAGCTAAAATCATATTTTTTGTTTGCCCACTGCTGCTTAAAGAAATATTTGCTAGCCTTTCTTTATAAAGATCTCCAAAAAGCTCTCTTGCTCCAGCTAAAATAATTTTTTTTGTTTGCCCATTGCCACTTAAAGAAATATTTGCTAGCCTTTCTTTATAAAGACCTCCAAAAAGCTCTCTTGCTCCAGCTAAAATCATATTTTTTGTTTGCCCATTGCCGCTTACAGAAATATTTGCTAGCCTTTCTTTATAAAGATCTCCAAAAAGCTCTCTTGCTCCAGCTAAAATTATTTTTTTTTTGCCCATTGCCGTTTAAAGAAATATTTACTAGCTTTTCTTAACAACGATCTCCAAAATCTACCCTGTTTCAGCTAAAATTGAACTTGCTTTGTCCATTGCCCTTTAAAGAAATATTTACTAAACTGTCTTTATAAAGACCTCCAAAAAGCTCTCTTGCTCCAGCTAAAATCATATTTTTTGTTTGCCCATTGCCGCTTACAGAAATATTTGCTAGCCTTTCTTTATAAAGATCTACAAAAAGCTCTCTTGCTCAAGCTAAAATCATATTTTTTGTTTGCCCATTGCCACTTAAAGAAATATTTGCTATCCTTTCTTTATAAAGACCTCCAAAAAGCTCTCTTGCTCCAGCTAAAATCATATTTTTTGTTTGCCCATTGCCGCTTACAGAAATATTTGCTAGCCTTTCTTTATAAAGATCTCCAAAAAGCTCTCTTGCTCCAGCTAAATTTTTTTTTTTTGCCCATTGCCGTTTAAAGAAATATTTACTAGCTTTTCTTAACAACGATCTCCAAAATCTACCCTGTTTCAGCTAAAATTGAACTTGCTTTGTCCATTGCCCTTTAAAGAAATATTTACTAAACTTTCTTCATAAAGACCTCCAAAAAGCTCTCTTGCTCCAGCTAAAATCATATTTTTTGTTTGCCCACTGCTGCTTAAAGAAATATTTGCAAGCCTTTCTTTATAAAGATCTCCAAAAAGCTCTCTTGCTCCAGCTAAAATAATATTTTTTTTTTGCCCATTGACGATTAAAGAAATATTTACTAGCTTTTCTTAACGATCTCCAAAATCTATCCTGTTTCAGCTAAAATTAAACTTGCTTTGTCCATTGCCCTTTAAAGAAATATTTACTAAGCTTTCTTTATAAAGAGCTCCAAAAAGCTCTCTTGCTCCAGCTAAAATCATATTTTTTGTTTGCCCATTGCCGCTTAAAGAAATATTTGCTAGCCTTTCTTTATAAAGATCTCCAAAAAGCTCTCTTGCTCCAGCTAAAATTATATTTTTTTTTTGCCCATTGCCGTTTAAAGAAATATTTACTAGCTTTTCTTAACAACGATCTCCAAAATCTACCCTGTTTCAGCTAAAATTTAACTTGCTTTGTCCATTGCCCTTTAAAGAAATATTTACTAAACTTTCTTTATAAAGACCTCTAAAATTATATTTTTTTTTTGCCCATTGCCGTTTAAATAAATATTTACTAGCTTTTCTTAACAACGATCTCCAAAATCTACCCTGTTTCAGCTAAAATTGAACTTGCTTTGTCCATTTCCCTTTAAAGAAATATTTACTAAACTTTCTTTATAAAGACCTCCAAAAAGCTCTCTTGCTCCAGCTAAAATCATATTTTTTGTTTGCCCACTGCTGCTTAAAGAAATATTTGCTAGCCTTTCTTTATAAAGATCTCCAAAAAGCTCTCTAGCTCCAGCTAAAATCATATTTTTTGTTTGCCCATTGCCACTTAAAGAAATATTTGCTAGCCTTTCTTTATAAAGATCTCCAAAAAGCTCTCTTGCTTCAGCTAAAATTATTTTTTTTTTGCCCATTGCCGTTTAAAGAAATATTTACTGGCTTTTCTTAACAACGATCTCCAAAATCTACCCTGTTTCAGCTAAAATTGAACTTGCTTTGTCCATTGCCCTTTAAAGAAATATTTACTAAACTTTCTTTATAAAGACCTCCAAAAAGCTCTCTTGCTCCAGCTAAAATCATATTTTTTGTTTGCCCACTGCCGCTTAAAGAAATATTTGCTAGCCTTTCTTTATAAAGATCTTCAAAAAGCTCTCTTGCTCCAGCTAAAATCATATTTTTTGTTTGCCCATTGCCACTTAAAGAAATATTTGCTAGCCTTTCTTTATAAAGACCTCCAAAAAGCTCTCTTGCTCAAGCTAAAATCATATTTTTTGTTTGCCCATTGCCGCTTACAGAAATATTTGCTAGCCTTTCTTTATAAAGATCTCCAAAAACCTCTCTTGCTCTAGCTAAAATTATTTTTTTTTGCCCATTGCCGTTTAAAGAAATATTTACTAGCTTTTCTTAACAACGATCTCCAAAATCTACCCTGTTTCAGCTAAAATTGAACTTGCTTTGTCCATTGCCCTTTAAAGAAATATTTACTAAACTTTCTTTATAAAGACCTCCAAAAAGCTCTCTTGCTCCAGCTAAAATCATATTTTTTGTTTGCCCATTGCCGCTTAAAGAAATATTTGCAAGACTTTCTTTATAAAGATCTCCAAAAATCTCTCTTGCTCCAGCTAAAATTATATTTTTTTTTTGCCCATTGCCGTTTAAAGAAATATTTACTAGCTTTTCTTAACAACGATCTCCAAAATCTATCCTGTTTCAGCTAAAATTGAACTTGCTTTGTCCATTGCCCTTTAAAGAAATATTTACAAACCTTTCTTTATAAAGACCTCTAAAATTATATTTTTTTTGCCCATTGCCGTTTAAAGAAATATTTACTAGCTTTTCTTAACAACGATCTCCAAAATCTACCCTGTTTCAGCTAAAATTGAACTTGCTTTGTCCATTGCCCTTTAAAGAAATATTTACTAAACTTTCTTTATAAAGACCTCCAAAAAGCTCTCTTGCTCCAGCTAAAATCATATTTTTTGTTTGCCCATTGCCCCTTAAAGAAATATTTGCTAGCCTTTCTTTATAAAGACCTCCAAAAAGCTCTCTTGCTCCAGCTAAAATCATATTTTTTGTTTGCCCATTGCCGCTTACAGAAATATTTGCTAGCCTTTCTTTATAAAGATCTCCAAAAAGCTCTCTTGCTCCAGCTAAAATTATTTTTTTTTGCCCATTGCCGTTTAAAGAAATATTTACTAGCTTTTCTTAACAACGATCTCCAAAATCTACCCTGTTTCAGCTAAAATTGAACTTGCTTTGTCCATTGCCCTTTAAAGAAATATTTACTAAACTTTCTTTATAAAGACCTCCAAAAAGCTCTCTTTCTCCAGCTAAAATCATATTTTTTGTTTGCCCACTGCTGCTTAAAGAAATATTTGCAAGCCTTTCTTTATAAAGATCTCCAAAAAGCTCTCTTGCTCCAGCTAAAATTATATATTTTTTTTGCCCATTGCCACTTAAAGAAATATTTGCTAGCCTTTCTTTATAAAGACCTCCAAAAAGCTCTCTTGCTCCAGCTAAAATCATATTTTTTGTTTGCCCACTGCTGCTTAAAGAAATATTTGCAAGCCTTTCTTTATAAAGATCTCCAAAAAGCTCTCTTGCTCCAGCTAAAATTATATTTTTTTTTGCCCATTGCCGTTTAAAGAAATATTTACTAGCTTTTCTTAACGATCTCCAAAATCTATCCTGTTTCAGCTAAAATTAAACTTGCTTTGTCCATTGCCCTTTAAAGAAATATTTACTAAACTTTCTTTATAAAGAGCTCCAAAAAGCTCTCTTGCTCCAGCTAAAATCATATTTTTTGTTTGCCCATTGTCGCTTAAAGAAATATTTGCTAGCCTTTCTTTATAAAGATCTCCAAAAAGCTCTCTTGCTCCAGCTAAAATTAAATTTTTTTTTTGCCCAGTGCCGTTTAAAGAAATATTTACTAGCTTTTCTTAACAACGATCTCCAAAATCTACCCTGTTTCAGCTAAAATTGAACTTGCTTTGTCCATTGCCCTTTAAAGAAATATTTACTAAACTTTCTTTATAAAGACCTCCAAAAAGCTCTCTTGCTCCAGCTAAAATCATATTTTTTGTTTGCCCACTGCTGCTTAAAGAAATATTTGCTAGCCTTTCTGTATAAAGATCTCCAAAAAGCTCTCTTGATCCAGCTAAAATTATATTTTTTTTTTTGCCCATTGCCGTTTAAAGAAATATTTACTAGCTTTTCTTAACAACGATCTCCAAAATCTACCCTGTTTCAGCTAAAATTGAACTTGCTTTGTCCATTGCCCTTTAAAGAAATATTTACTAAACTTTCTTTATAAATACCTCTAAAATTATATTTTTTTTTTGCCCATTGCCGTTTAAAGAAATATTTACTAGCTTTTCTTAACAACGATCTCCAAAATCTACCCTGTTTCAGCTAAAATTGAACTTGCTTTGTCCATTGCCCTTTAAAGAAATATTTACTAAACTTTCTTTATAAAGACCTCCAAAAAGCTCTCTTGCTCCAGCTAAAATCATATTTTTTGTTTGCCCATTGCCACTTAAAGAAATATTTGCTAGCCTTTCTTTATAAAGACCTCCAAAAAGCTCTCTTGCTCCAGCTAAAATCATATTTTTTGTTTGCCCATTGCCGCTTAAAGAAATATTTGCTAGCCTTTCTTTATAAAGATCTCCAAAAAGCTCTCTTGCTCCAGCTAAAATTTTTTTTTTTTTGCCCATTGCCGTTTAAAGAAATATTTACTAGCTTTTCTTAACAACGATATCCAAAATCTAACCTGTTTCAGCTTAAATTGAACTTGCTTTGTCCATTGCCCTTTAAAGAAATATTTACTAAACTTTCTTTATAAAGACCTCCAAAAAGCTCTCTTGCTCCAGCTAAAATCATATTTTTTGTTTGCCCACTGCTGCTTAAAGAAATATTTGCAAGCCTTTCTTTATAAAGATCTCCAAAAAGCTCTCTTGCTCCAGCTAAAATTATATATTTTTTTTGCCCATTGCCACTTAAAGAAATATTTGCTAACCTTTCTTTATAAAGACCTCCTAAACGCTCTCTTGGTCCAGCTAAAATCATATTTTTTGTTTGCCCAATGCTGCTTAAAGAAATATTTGCAAGCCTTTCTTTATAAAGATCTCCAAAAAGCTCTCTTGCTCCAGCTAAAATTATATTTTTTTTTTGCCCATTGCCGTTTAAAAAAATATTTACTATCTTTTATGAACGATCTCCAAAATCTATCCTGTTTCAGCTAAAATTAAACTTGCTTTGTCCATTGCCCTTTAAAGAAATATTTACTAAACTTTCTTTATAAAGAGCTCCAAAAAGCTCTCTTGCTCCAGCTAAAATCATATTTTTTGTTTGCCCATTGTTGCTTAAAGAAATATTTGCTAGCCTTTCTTTATAAAGATCTCCAAAAAGCTCTCTTGCTCCAGCTAAAATTATATTTTTTTTTTGCCCATTGCCGTTTAAAGAAATATTTACTAGCTTTTATTAACAACGATCTCCAAAATCTACCCTGTTTCAGCTAAAATTGAACTTGCTTTGTCCATTGCCCTTTAAAGAAATATTTACTAAACTTTCTTTATAAAGACCTCCAAAAAGCTCTCTTGCTCCAGCTAAAATCATATTTTTTGTTTGCCCACTGCTGCTTAAAGAAATATTTGCAAGCCTTTCTTTATAAAGATCTCCAAAAAGCTCTCTTGCTCCAGCTAAAATTATATTTTTTTTTTTGCCCATTGCCGTTTAAAGAAATATTTACTAGCTTTTCTTAACAACGATCTCCAAAATCTACCCTGTTTCAGCTAAAATTGAACTTGCTTTGTCCATTGCCCTTTAAAGAAATATTTACGAAACTTTCTTTATAAAGACCTCTAAAATTATATTTTTTTTTGACCATTGCCGTTTAAAGAAATATTTAGTAGCTTTTCTTAACAACGATCTCCAAAATATACACTGTTTCAGCTAAAATTGAAATTGCTTTGTCCATTGCCCTTTAAAGAAATATTTACTAAACTTTCTTTATAAAGACCTCCAAAAAGCTCTCTTGCTCCAGCTAAAATCATATTTTTTGTTTGCCCACTGCAGCTTAAAGAAATATTTGCTAGCCTTTCTTTATAAAGATCTCCAAAAAGCTCTCTTGCTCCAGCTAAAATCATATTTTTTGTTTGCCCATTGCCACTTAAAGAAATATTTGCTAACCTTTCTTTATAAAGACCTCCAAAAAGCTCTCTTGCTCCAGCTAAAATCATATTTTTTGTTTGCCCATTGCCGCTTACAGAAATATTTGCTAGCCTTTCTTTATAAAGATCTCCAAATAGCTCTCTTGCTCCAGCTAAAACTATTTTTTTTTTGCCCATTGCCGTTTAAAGAAATATTTACTAGCTTTTCTTAACAACGATCTCCAAAATCTACCCTGTTTCAGCTAAAATTGAACTTGCTTTGTCCATTGCCCTTTAAAGAAATATTTACTAAACTTTCTTTATAAAGACCTCCAAAAAGCTCTCTTGCTCCAGCTAAAATCATATTTTTTGTTTGCCCATTGCCACTTACAGAAATATTTGCTAGCCTTTCTTTATAAAGACCTCCAAAAAGCTCTCTTGCTCCAGCTAAAATCATATTTTTTGTTTGCCCATTGCCGCTTAAAGAAATATTTGCAAGCCTTTCTTTATAAAGATCTCCAAATAGCTCTCTTGCTCCAGCTAAAATTATTTTTTTTTTGACCATTGGCTTTTTAATAAATATTTAATATCTTTTATTAACAACGATCTCCAAAATATACCCTGTTTCAGCTAAAATTGAAATTGCTTTGTCCATTGCCCTTTAAAGACATATTTACTAAACTTTCTTTATAAAGACCTCCAAAAAGCTCTCTTGCTCCAGCTAAAATCATATTTTTTGTTTGCCCACTGCTGCTTAAAGAAATATTTGCAAGCCTTTCTTTATAAAGATCTCCAAAAAGCTCTCTTGCTCCAGCTAAAATTATTTTTTTTTGCCCATTGCCGTTTAAAGAAATATTTACTAGCTTTTCTTAACAACGATCTCCAAAATCTACCCTGTTTCAGCTAAAATTGAACTTGCTTTGTCCATTGCCCTTTAAAGAAATATTTACTAAACTTTCTTTATAAAGACCTCCAAAAAGCTCTCTTGCTCCAGCTAAAATCATATTTTTTGTTTGCCCATTGCTGCTTAAAGAAATATTTGCTAGCCTTTCTTTATAAAGATCTTCAAAAAGCTCTCTTGCTCCAGCTAAAATCATATTTTTTGTTTGCCCATTGCCACTTAAAGAAATATTTGCTAGCCTTTCTTTATAAAGACCTCCAAAAAGCTCTCTTGCTCAAGCTAAAATCATATTTTTTGTTTGCCCATTGCCGCTTACAAAAATATTTGCTAGCCTTTCTTTATAAAGATCTCCAAAAAGCTCTCTTGCTCCAGCTAAAATTATTTTTTTTTTGCCCATTGCCGTTTAAAGAAATATTTACTAGCTTTTCTTAACAACGATCTCCAAAATCTACCCTGTTTCAGCTAAAATTGAACTTGCTTTGTCCATTGCCCTTTAAAGAAATATTTACTAAACTTTCTTTATAAAGACCTCCAAAAACCTCTCTTGGTCCAGCTAAAATCATATTTTTTGTTTGCCCCCTGCTGCTTAAAGAAATATTTGCTATCCTTTATTTATAAAGATCTCCACAAAGATCTCGGGCTCCATCTAAAATTATATTTTTTTTTTGCACCATGCCGTTTAAAGAAATAATTAATATCTTTTATTTAAAAATATCTCAAAAAACAACCCTTTATCAGCTAAAATTGAACTTGCTTTGTCCATTGCCCTTTAAAGAAATATTTACAAACCTTTCTTTATAAAGGTCTCCAAAAAGCTCTCTTGCTGCAGCTAAAATTGTACTTGTTTTGCCTGTTCCAGGTGGTCCATAAAACAAAAAGTTGGGTAAATCAGCTCCTTCAAGACACTTTTTCAAAACTGCAACAACCTCTTCTTGAGATGCAACATCAACAATCTTTTTGGGGCGGCTTTTAATGAAATTAAACATGATTAAAAATTATTTATCAATGTTATAAAGAGATACTAGGATCTCTGCTGCATCTTTCAAAGGGCAATGGAGTCGGTTATAAGTTATAACTGACTCTGACTCCAACCATTTTAAATATATTGACTCCATTCAACTAAAAATTACTAGAACTCTGACTCTAATTCCACAGTCCTCTTTTGAAGCTTCATTTAACTAGATTTTATAAGTTATAACCAACTCTGACACCAGACTTTTTCAATATACCAACTCTGACTACGTTCAACAAAGAATTACTGAAACTCTACCTCTGACTCCACAATTCCAACTCCACAGCCCTGATATTTTGCGTTGCCGTTAACTGAAATTACTTTGTTATATTCATTCATTACCTTCAACAGCACTACAGTTCAGCTTAACTTAATAGCTATTCAAAGAATGAAAATAAAATAAATCCATGAAATAAAACATAAATGAACAGAAACCAGTAAAGATACTTAAAATTTATTCAGTGTTTGTGTTTTTAATGCCAATATAATACGTAACCTTGTCTGTTTAACTAGGTAATACAATAAAAATGTAATAAGTAAAAATTGTGAACATATTTCAATTTTGAAAATGACAGTGAGTCATATATTTTAATTTACTTGCTTAGTACATCCCCTTCTTAGTACATCCTAATTTCTTCTCTTTTTTGTATTCTCTTTCTTAGCTTAATAATGAATATGCATCAATATCATTTAGAAAAGAAGCTTTTCCTACATTAAACTATAAAGAACTGAAAGGGGAAAAAAACAGGCTGTAATAAATGGCCAAATGTACCCAGCTCATAGCAGTATTATCATTATACTTTTATTTCCTCACAAACAGAAGAATTAAGGAGCAAATTAATACAAATAAAAAGAAAATTCTAATCATATTAGCTTAAAACGGCAAACTCAGAATAACGAATGTAATACATCACACCAAACATAAATCATTAAAATAATAAAAATGATTAATGTGAAATTCAGTTTTTTTCAGAAAGAAAAAAAAACTTCACCCACTTAGATATTTTTTAACAATTTCTGTTAACAGACCTCACTTATTCTTTACAACCTCAAGTGGGTTTTTAGTTTTATAAATACTTCTCTAGGATATATTACAAATGCTCCGAGGAAAACCAAATAAAGATTTAAGGTATTTAAAACATGCCACTTTAATTTGAGAAGAAAAAGAAGTCGGAAAACTTGTTAAAATACTGCCGGAAAGCTATCCAAAGAGAGAACCATTCACTGATTAAGTCTAGCTAACATAACTCTTTTCATCTATCGATGTAGATCAATGAGAGAACCAAAAGTTTCTACATGAGTTAACATTAAATGAGGTAAAAACCCTTTTAGTAAAAGAATCCAGAACACCAAGGTACATCACCAAATTCAAAACATGCAAAATCCAACCCTAACCAAAACCAAGAGGAGAGCCCAGGGGATCATTTATTACGAAATATAGACATTTCGCAACATTAATTCCCAGGTCTTTTTCTTTAGCTCATTGCCTAAAATCTGCATATGCCTAAAAACATTAACAACCTTTTAGACCAACTAAGTAAAATAAAGTCACCAGCATATGCTAAATAACTGAGTTTTATTTAACTTAAATAACTGAGTATAAATAACTGATTATAAAGAATCGAAATAACATTTCAAACATAAATTAAAAATTGTATGCGATAATGTTCCTCCTTGTCTTACCCCTTTTGTGACTGATATTTCATGAAAAGAAATTGAATTCTCCAAAGCAACACAGATTTTTATATCAGAATATCATGAACAAAAAACATAATCTGGTTGTGTGGTAAACTGCAACTTAACAAAACAAGCAATGCAGATGAACATAAAAGATTATGCATCAAGGATTATATCAAAGAACAACATAACTGGCCTCCCTTATACGGAACTTATAATCTTAGAGGTAATATTTTCATGAGCATACCCAACTCCTTAGAGCCAAAATTCAGAAAAATTACAGGTTTTACAATAAGATGAAACAATTTCAGAACCAAGTTTACCATACCTTTTTTAAAAGAGGTTGGCAATTACACTGCTAAAAGAACAATTAAAAAAGAAAGAATTTTAGCAAAAAAGGAGCAGGGTCAAGCTTTAAAAGTAATCCATTGTGGTATGGAGCATTTATTTTTAAGATTTCTCACTGCTTAAAACAAATCAAAAACTAGAAACAAAAAGCTGAGGACCCTAACGCAAAAGAAGCACCGAGCCCTTTCATCAAGCTCCAACCTCCTTATCAATCTCCAAAGTCTGTAAAGGATTGTTGTTAGAAAAAATAATTAAACTCAAAAATTGACCCTTCCCCTCACATATTTTCTGTTGGGGCTCTATAAAAGGTATCACTTGAATCTGCCTTTTTTGCATTTTTTACAGTTCTCCACAGTGATTGTTGATCATGTCAACATCTTCTGAAGCAATTGAGAGAGTACATGCAATAGAAGAAATGAATTATGACTGAAAAATAGGGATCAAAGGAAGTTCAGAAACACATGAAAAAGAAAAAGAAGCAAATCGAAATTCTGACCACAAATTCAGTTGTCAATCCCTACTCCATCACTTAGTAAGTTCAGACAAAGAGAAGATAAAGTCGTCAATAACCTGGTCTTTACTTTCAATGCTTTTGAAATTGAATCTGACATTAGACACAAGAAACTTGCAGAGGTGTTCAAATACTAGAAAATCCAAGCTTGCATACTTGTAGTGTTAGTAAGAATAAACATGTAAGAAGGGGAGATACCTAGTGATTTTAGAAAAAATTTAATTAAAACCCCTTTATAAGAAAGATGATAAGAGCGAGTGCAGTAATTATAGAGGTGTATCTTGGTTTCTGTATTACATAAATTATTTAGCATAACGATAGTTATTAGACTAAAAGACACGGTAGATAAAGTTTTAAGGAAAGAACAGGCAGATATTAGGAAGGGGAGAGGGTGGGTTAACCATATTTTCACTCTCGGATCACTAACTGAGAAGTGTGCGAATCATCAGACCTCTTTAGTCGTCAGTTTTATAAATTATTAATAGGCATTTGATTCAGCAGATAGAAGAGCTTTAGCGACGCTTCTATCCTTTTATAGTATAGCAGCTAAGCATATTAAAGTGATTAGTGCTATGTACAAAACAATATTGCTCCAGCTAAGGTAGAAGGTGAATTTAATAGCTGGTATGAAGTTGAACCAGGAGTTGAGCAGAGGTGTGTCATATACCTGCTTAAATGCAGTGGTGTTAATAAAAGTATTACATTATACCCAACCTCTCTACAATGTTATTTAATCATCTCAACTATACAAGTAGGACGCCAATACAAATAGTCAGGCCAAACCAGAGGGCATGCTACCCAAGTTTAAATCTCCTCAGGACCACACCCATACCCCCTCCAAGGGCAAAGTTTAACAACCCATTATACCCCCCACTATACCTACTTAACTACACATCTACGCAATATCTCAGGAATAGCAAAGGGTATTATATTCAAACTTTCCGGGCATATTGTTGGGGATGTTGAACTAAATTAAATGACACTGTGTGAATCCAAGCTTTCAACAGAGAAAACAATATTCTAGGAAGGGCTAAGGATATTAAGTTGAAACTTTCAGGGAGTATTGAGTGTAAAATTGCATAAAAAGGCACTACAAGTATCCAGATGGTCAAAAGGAAGTACTAGGAATATTTTACGAATATCTACGGATATTAACTTGAACCTTTCAGACTATGTTGAGAGGTAATGTTAGGCTACACCAAATGACACTTTCTGCATCTTCTCAAAAGAGCATATCTGCAATATTTCATAAATTTCAAAAAATATCAATTTGAAACTCCAAAGAAATGTTTAGTAAATGTTAAGCTAAATCAAAAGGCACCATATGCATCCAGGTTGTCAAAAATGCATACCTGCAATACTTCAGAAACAATGCAGGGAACTAAGTTCAAACTTTCAGGGAATGCTGGACAACTATTAGACTAAATCTAAAGATGTGGGTGGTCCAAAGGGTAAATCTGCAAAATATCAGAAACAGAGCATTGAACTAAATCAATGGACACTGCATACATCCATGTTGTCAAAATGTCATATCTGCAATATCTTAGGAATGTGTAAGCTGAAAGTTGAAAGCTGACTGTTGAAAGTTTCAACTCAAAGTTGACACTTTCAGTGCATGTTAAGATAAATCAAAAACCATTTGTGCTTCCAGGTTGTCAAAAGGTTATATCTGTAACATCTCAAGGGTGGGTGCTCAGTTTGAACTTTCAGGAAATGTTCATTGGGATACTGGCCTAATTGCAAGATACTATGTCCATTCAGGTTGTCAAAAGAATATTTTTGTAATAACTCCAGGACTTCTAAGGATATTAATTTGAAACTTTCAGAGAATGGCAAGGAAAGTAACAAAATCAAAAATATGTTATGAGCATCTAGGTGTAAATAAGGCTTGTTTGCATGATCTCAGGAGCAGCTAAAGATATTAAGTTGTCACGGAATGTTAAGAATTTCAAACAGTCTAAGGGACTGAGCTAAAATGTAAGAGAATATTAGAAAGGGGAATGGAATAGAATCTGAATTTGACTTGGGGAGGGGGTCAAGGTGAGCTTATTAAAGACAAAAAATGCTTTAAAGAAATGTTGTCGTCTTGCTTCTTTGGGTGAAATATTCTTTTCTTTATACTGATTTGATTAAAACTTGAGGCCTTGAAGATGCCTCAATTAAATTTTCAGGACCAAGAGAAACTTCACTGGAAACAAATTTGGTGGCTTTGATTGTTGGCATCCTATTTTTTTTATATTTTTCAAAAAAAATCTGAACTCTATGAATAATAGATATCCAAATACATTTTTTAATAATAAACAGTAAAAACAAATTATAGCACATAAAGATTCTTATAATAAAACAGTCAACTGATACTTGTCTATACTCAAGGTTATAACACAATGTGGATCAGTATGATATCAGTCCCACAGAGTGATACCTCATTTCCATCAATCCAAAGTTATATAGTACAACAATTGAATTTTACTGGAAAATTTGGTCCAAAATATGAATAGCAAGCCAAAATCTTGATTCTTGAGGGGTAAAATAAAAATAAGCCTAAAAAATAATTCTTTTATCAATTACTAAAAGACAATGACAATTGAAAACCAAAGGGAATTGATTTTTAACTTTCCCCACAGAAAGGTTTAGCAAAGAAAAGTAAAGGGCTACATTAAACCAAAGAAAACCACAAACTAATTCAAATAATCATTCAAGCTTAAAACAAACATAAATCATTACTAATAAATAAATAATACTCAAAATAAACAGAAACTACAATGAATAACCAAGTCAAACTCAAAAGAAATTAGCACAAGCAGGAGTAGGGGTAAAGCCCATAGTTCCTTCTAAAGACCAGAACAGAGTTTGAGCTCTACTGAAAACAAAATATGTTTTTAAAGTTTTCTCTTTTACAAAATTCATAATTCCAAAATTCTTGAGATGTTCAGGAATAAATATCATTATATTTTAAGCCATCAATCTATATCCAATAGTGCTTTTCAGTAAACTTAGTTATTATGGTTATTTTCATTCTTTTCATGTTGATTTAATGAAACACAAAAAACTACTACTACTACTAACAACTCATCGCAGCACCAAGCCACCTGAGGCCAACACAGCTACCCACGCTCCTCCTCCACCCCAATCTATTCAAAGCCTCCTTTTTACACCCGCCCACGAAGTTCCCATTTCCTTTAAATCTTTCTTTATGACGTCCTCCCACCCCAGACGGGGACGACCTGCTTTCCGTTTAGCCCTAGAGGGTTGGCCGAAAAGAACAATCTTCGGCAATCTGTCATCCTTCATCAGCACAACATGCCCTAACCACCTAAACCATTCTTTCATTATAGAGACCTAGAAAGCGGTATTGAACCACATTTTTTGTATAGCCTATTGTTTGAAATACGGTCAGTCAGCCGGGTACCCAGAACAATCCTTAAGCAATTCTTGCAATTCTTAGCAAATCTTCATCCGCTTTTCGGAGCGTCCATGCTTCAGAGCCATATTTGACCACTGTCATCACTGTAGCTTCTAAGATTCTAATCTTGGTTTGCAGACTTATCTTCCTATTCTTCCAGACTTTTTTTAACTGTGAAAAAACACCCTGAGCCTTGGCTATTCTATTTTTAACATCTTCACTGCTCACACCATATTTACTAATAATACTACCAAGGTAAGTGAAGCTGCCCACCTGATGAATCTTTTCATTACCCAACGTCACCTTTTCATCTTCACTTATTCCTAGCCTTAGTGACTTAGTCTTCCTAACATTAATTTTCAAACCAATACTAGCACCCTGAACTCGCAAAACCTCTAAAACTTCATTCATTTTGCTCACACTTTCATCTAGGATGCTTAAAGCATCAGCATAATCCAAGTCCAGGAGACATTTTCCTCCCCATTTGATTCCGTGGTCTCCCATTGCCTTTCCTGTGCTCCTTAAAACAAAGTCCATCAAAATAATCCATATAAAGGGGGATAGAACACAATCCTGCTTAACTCCTGATTTAATACAAAACCAGCTGCTAACCTCATTTCCTACCTTAACCGCAGCAGTGTTATTCTCGTACATAGCACTAATCACTTTAATGTATTTGTCTGGTATACCATACAAGGATAAAACCTTTACTAAAGCTCCTCTATCAACAGAATCGAACCCAAAATGAACAAAACTAGTAAATAGTCAAGTTAGAAATAAACAAAATTTATAGTAAATAGTCAAGTTAGAAATGAACAGAAATCATATGCACATTACTGAAAAATTTATTTTCAGTAATGTGCATATGATGTTCTGGTCTTTAGACGGCTTAGTGGGTGCTAATCCTACTTCTTTTTGTGGTAGTTTCTGTTCATTTCTAACTTGACTATTTACTATAAATTTTGTTTATTTCTAACTTGACTATTTACTAGTTTTGTTCATTTTGGGTTCTATTGATTTATTTGTAGTGATTTATGTTTATTTTCAGCTTGAATTATAAGTTCAATTTATTTCTGCTTGTTTTTTATTTAATCTTTATCTTTACTTTTCTTTGAAAGAAAACTTTTTTGGGGACATTCTTTTTCATTAATCTATCAGTATAAGTTGATAATGTTTTTATTTGTTTTGAAGGTTCTAGCCAATAATGACAAACTTTAGCCACCTCCCCCCCCCCCCTAATGTGGAAATATATTCAATACCTTAAATTGTATATATGGAATGAATTTTACCTTATTTTACATATTGCTGAACCTTTGTTTATTCAGCAAAGGTAAGGGGCATGTGGCAGGCTTCTTTATATAGATTCTCACTGCCACTTGTCTTCTAAACACTGAAAATTTGAGTCTGTTCTTAATGTCATGAGTCCAAATGGGCATTAAATTAGAAGTGGTGCCTTTGCAAAATTACATTCTTTTTTATTGGACTTTAACTTTTAACCTCAGCTTGTCTTTTGTCATTATGAAAGACATTGCTAAACCTTTGTTTCTTTTAACTGTTCAGAAGGTGGGAGAAAAATTTCTTTTTCTTGCAATGATTTTTCTAGTCCAGGTTTTTGATTTTACAAGGTATGGAAGGTATTGACAACCACCTTTGTTTCTTATAATTGTTCAGGTGGTGGGACAAAACTTCTTCTTCTGCATTGTCTTTTGTCATTATGAAAGACATATCACCAAACCTTTGTTTCTTTTAATTGTTCAGGTGGTGGGACAAAAACTCCTTTTTCTTCCAAGAATTTATCCAGTCTATATTTTTGACTTTCAAAGGTATATATTTATTGATGACTTTATCCATGTAAAAATTCCAAACCCAGTCAAATTGCTATCATTTTCAATTTGTTTGCTTTGTTACACCTTGGCTTATCTTTTGTAATTATGAAATACATATTGCCAAACCTTTGTTGTTGTTTTTTAACAAAGGTATGGTAGGCATTGATGACCTTATCCATGTCTAAATCTCAAACCCAATCATCATTGTTATCATATTCAATTTTGACATGTTTTGATTCCTGCTGTCCAGGTTGATTTTCATCAATTTGCTGCTCTTCATTTTTAGTTTTGACTCCCTCACTTGTTTGGTGTTGTTTGTCTTCTAACTGTATGTGTTTTTGGTCTTCATTTTCATTTTAACATGCTCTAATTGTTGTTTTTGCTTATCTTCTAACTGCCTGTGTCTTTGCTCATCATTTTTATTTTTGACATGTTTTTGGATTTTGATCACTTCAGGCAATTTAGCAATGGCTATTGTTTTAGCTGTCCGCATTGGTGTTGTTACAATTGATGGTCCAGGTTGTCAAATTTCATATCTTATCATGTTTGATAGTTCAGGTGTTGGTTCCAAAGAATCATCATTTATAGTAACTGCAAATTTTTGTTTTTTGGGTCTTCCAACAGACATTATATTATATAATAACTGCTGTGTTGGAAACTCAACAATCTTATTCATGCTATGCATGACAACATATAAGAAAATATTTATATGATGCCATAAGAGATGCTTATATGATGTACTAACATAGTATATGATATCCTTTCCAAAAACCAAAATTCAGGCTCTTGACAAATCATTTTTTTATGTAAGAATATCCCAAGACATAATATTAATATTTTTAATTCACAAATTCTGGTATCTTGACTAAATTCTCATTCAGGCTTAAGCTAAAAGTTAAGTTTCATTATTACAAAAGTAAAGTAAGCAAAATTCCTAATAGGATAAAACCTTATAGGATACAACCAATGGAATAGACACAGGATGATCATTATAGACTAAAGCAAAATTAGAACCTTACCCCTTAACTAAGATTATATTTTAAAAATTAAGGAAAAGAATTGTTTCCAGCTACTTGGCAAAATTAAACTTTGCTGGGCAGAAGTTACTAGTCAACTAGTCGGAAAATGAATTGTTTTCTGGGGCTACGTTTGTTTCCAGCTAGTTGGCAAACTTAAGTCTTTCTGGGGAGAAGTTATTAGTCAATTAGTTGGAAAATGAAAGTTTTGCTGGGGCTACATCTATTGTGAACTAGTTGACAAATTTAAGTGTTGCTGGGGAGAAGTTATTAGTCAACTAGTTGGAAAAATTAAGTTTTGCTGGGGAGAAAAAATTAGTCAACTAGTTGGCAAATATAGATTTCTCCTATACGGATGGGCCAAATTTTCATACTAGATGACTAAAATGTTTTCAATTATAAGGAGATTGGATAGTACCATTCTATATAAGCTTATAAAGTAATTTTCCAATAGTCAAAGTGTGGAGTCCCCTTTATCTTCACTTCTTTCCTTGTTTTTCCAGTTTTTCTAAGAAATTTTTGAAATTCTTAGGACCTATATATTCACAGAATATATAACCTCACCCCTAATGTGCAAATATATAGCCTACCTAGAATTGCATCCTCAATCTAAATATAATATCCATTTGCATCACAAATGAACTTTACTCCTATATTAGTCATATGGTGGGTGTCCTTGAATAACCCAAATTTTAGGCTTGTACCAAAAAGGGAAAAAAACTGAATGAAAGTGGAAGTGCCTAACTAGGCTGCAATAATTTTGCATATGCTAGGCCTATATCCTATTGATTATGAAATAGAGCCTACAACTTGTTTTATGGACATTTCTCCTTCTTGATAGCCCAACCACAAAAGTAATACCCATGATTTAGCTAAGGAATAAACTGGGTAAAATTCTACTTTATCTACTTATGGCTATCTTGGAAAAGGGTTAGGTTAGGAAAATGCAACTTTTAGGGATGGGTCTACAGGCTAAAGTATGTCCTGGGAAGGTATTTTGAAGTACCTGCCTCCATAAAGTGAATATACCACTCGATGCCTTTTTTATGCCGATTACAAATATAATAAGCATTTATATCAGAAATGAATTTCAGCCCCCCCCCCCCGAAATAGGAGAAACCTAACCTAACCCAGAATTGGCAAATATAGGGGGGGGCTTAAATTAATTTACGATAGAAATGATTATTATATTACTAATCAGCATAAAAAAAGGCATCAAATGGTGTATTAACTTTAGTCCTAACTCAATAATATGATTTTGTATATATTGACCAAATGAAATAGCCTACAACAAAATAGTTTTTAGCCTCACAGGCCTTCACAACTTTGCTCAATCCAAATTTAGGTCAATATATATGAAATCATATTATTGAGTTAGGACTATAGTGAATACACAATTTGAGGCCTTTTTTTATGCTCATTACAAATATAATAAGAATTTATATCGTAAATGAATGTCAGCCCCCCCCCCCTATCCAGGTCAAGTCAGGGGTAGTTTTGGTATAGCCTAGATAGGGGGGGGGGCGGAGATTAATTTCTAATAGAAATTCTTATTAGGCTATATTCATTATCAGCATAAAAAAGGCATTGAGTGGTATATTCACTTTATGCATAGGTCTAAGTCAATAATATGATTTTGTATATATTAACCGGCAAATCTTTAAAACCTAATAAATTGGGATTGAGCAAAGTTGTGAAGCTGAAAACAATTTTGTTGTAGGCTACTTCCTTTAAGCAGAAGATCTAGCCTATCTTGCAAGGTTTCACTTTTATAACACACATATTTTTAAAGTTCATCAAAGGTCAAGACCCTCTAGAGGGAGAAGGAGTGGAGGTAGGTACTTCAAAATACCTTCCCAAGACATAGGCCTACTTAAGCCTGTAGGTCTATTCCTGAAAGTTTCATTTTCCTAACCTAGCCACTTTCTAAGATAGCCAAAAGTAGCCGACGGCAGAATTTTACCATGAACTGATATGCATATCTCTAGATTTCCCTAGTTAGGCCTATGAAAGGTTTGACAACAATCTTCTGTTTACTGTTGGATTAGCATAAAATTGAGGTAAACACATTTAATTAAATGAAAAATCTTACTATTTTTCAACCCATGGCTGTAATCTTGTTTCTTTTCCTGTTTTTTCTTTCGAAACATTTGAACTTATAGGCTGGGCTCCAAGTTTCCCTGTCTTCAAAAACGCCTCCATGTTTTTAAAGTTCAAATACTTTGCTCGCGCTTGAATATTGCAACTGTCAGTATTTTAATTTTCTTTGTGCTATTCGGTGTACTGAAAAATCCTAAAATTCCTACACCCGACAATTTGAAATCCGACTATTTATAAGACCGTACTGGTCCGAACTTCAATAAATGTCCCTCTCCAACGGAACAATATTACAAAATTCCAACTTTAAGAATGATGCTACTCATTTTCTGTTTGACTCGTTTCATGGGTATTATGGGCCATTCCAGCAGAAGTTTTTTCTCTGCCGGAGATATAAGTTTTTGGACATTGCCGCTGAAAAATGGATGCCTTTCAAACATACGTAGCTACTCACAAGCATTATTCTATTGGTATAAGAATCAGAGTAATGGATTAAACAATTATGGCAGTCTTTGGCCAAAGTTTGCATATTCCAAAAATAATAAGAAAGAAAGCCTTGTATCTCTAGGTCTACAGATACCACAACTCTATTGGGCTATCCCCAAACGAGTGGCGTAATAGATACCAGAAGCATAAGAGATATTTAGTTATTTTCTGCTCGTGACTTAAGCTGGGCAATTTTCATTGCCTGTGAGACACCCAAAACAATAAAAAACTAATACAAAGAATGGTTTTAAATTGATTTTAGGAGAGATACTGACAACCTATATTTTTTCACTGCTCGTTATCCTTTTATTTTGTTCATCTGTACCTATTGTAAATTAAAGCTGTAGCTGCGCTGGACAAAATACGTTTGTTTGTCGTCGTGTTTGTTTTCGCAAATTTGAATCATGTTGAGTTTGGAGTATCAGTCTCTACTCAGTTGGGCACGTGTTTCTATCTTATCTTGCCAAAATTAGCCTGTACAATAGAGGCAAAGGTAACACCTTTCAGCGTATCGCTCTGAGCTGTTTTAGTATATTTTAAAGTTGAAAAGAAAAAATCTACAGCAGCGATAAAAAATGGCTAAGTCAGAAGAGACTGTACAAAACCAAATATGGCAGGGTTCATCTGCTTGCCATATAACAGAAATCACATGGTGCCAAATTTCAAAGACATCTGACGCATTTGGGAGATCAAATAAAGTAAACCTCACCAATTTTCCACTATTGTCTTTCCCTCCCATGACAGTGCGTTACATCTGTGAAAGAACTTCACAGAAACTTTTTATTGCACCTATATGCAAAGTTTTTATAGGGCCAAGGCATTTAAGGAACGTAAAATATACGTCTTCAAACCAGAATCAATGTTTTTTTTATTGCTGGTTCCACGTTCAATTTACGAGCAAATTCATAAATGACTTTCGCTTCATTTACATTTAAAGTTGGATCTGAATGCTAGTTTTGAATAAACTCGTGAAATGCTACCCCAAAGTACAAATCTTCAAATTATGTACTAGCTTTTTCAGGGTCAAGATTCAAAGGTGATGTTCATCTGATGTAGCTAATCCTCACAAATTTAATGGATAGTTTTTTCAAAATATCTAATTTCAGTTTATGGAAGAATGGTTTTCACTTTGGATAAGGACATGAAATTTGAAAACAGGCCCAGTACTTTGAGCTGTTTTAGCATATTTTAAAGTTGAAAAGAAAAAATCTACAGCAGCGTTAAAAAATGGCTAAGTCAGATGAGACCGTACAAAGCCAAATATGGCAGGCCATATAAGAGATCATCTGCTTGCCATGTAAGAGAAATCACATGGTGCCAAATTTCACAGAGATCTGACGCATTTGGGAGAACAAATGAAGTAAACCTCACCAATTTTCCACTATTTTCCTTCCCTCCCATGACAGTGCGTTACATCTGTGAAATAACTTCACGGAAACTTTTTATTGCACCTATATGCAAAGTTTTTATTGGGCCAAGGCATTCAAAGAACGTAAAATATACGTCTTCAAACCAGAATCAATGCTTTTTTTGCTTCCTGGCTCCACGTTCACTTTACGAGCAAATTCATAAATGACTTTCGCTTCATTTACATTTGTAGTTGGATCTGAATGCTAGTTTTGCATAGACGAAAAACATTTGTTCATTTACATTTGTAGTTGGATCTGAATGCTAGTTTTGAATAGACTCGTGAAATGCTACCCCAAAGTACAAATCTTCAAAGTATGTACTAGCTTTTTCAGGGTCAAGATTCAAAGGTGATGTTCATCTGATGTAGCTAATCCTCACAAATGTAATGGATAGTTTTTTTCGAAATATCTAATTTCAGTTTGGGGAAGAATGGTTTTCACTTTAGATAAGGAGATGAAATTTGAAAAAAGGCCCAGTACATAGAGCAGCAACTCAAGTTGAATCTGAAACATTGAACTCTTTAGGACTTGTGATGCCCTGTTATTTTCGTGAGTGGGAGTTTCTGCTGCTACTCCCTGATAATGATTAAGTGCATCCCAATAAAGGAATTGTAGCTCAAAGCAAAACTGAAGAGATATGTATCTCATCTAATGAGAGGACATTCAAGACTGGAATGTCAGTAACTGATGATATTTAAATTCAGAGCACCTTTTGGACCCCATAATAAACTGATCTTATACATTGCGACACAATTCATCTAGTTTCTTTGGCAATTGTTTGCAAGCATAAGAAATAACCAAGTGATTGAATTTGTGCTGTACTGGAAACATATCACCGATGGTATTCTTTATTGTGACTGCAACTGAGTTATCACACGCCAGCACAGTATTACACATGCCCCAAAGAGTCCAACCAAGTTATTTATAAGAATATTTTCACCTTAACGAAATTTTCAAATAAGGCCGAAAAAGGTTTTTGTTATTCCGTCACAACATTCAACCACATCTAGAACTAAATGTATTTTGACTCCTTACGAAAAGCAAAACTACAACAGTAAATTAATTTTTCACGGTCATGACACTGTCTTATCAATAATTTTGCAAATTAATGTCATTCTCAACTGATTGCAAAAACCGTTTGATTATATATGTCACATTCTACTTGCCCAGTTTAGTACTACAGCAGCCTTGTATGGTAGACTTTTCACAAAAGGGACGCGCATATCTTTAAATTCCAAAGGTAAAATGTTTCGACAATGAAAGCAGCAAACTTGGCTTTCAGGCTCTCTTCTTGGTTTTGTCTGTGGTAAGGCCAAAATCTGTCCTTTTATTGAGCTTTCTTAAAGCCTCAATTTTTTTTATACCATCATTGTGCTTTACACTTTTGGCATGTCTTCGAAATTCCTATTTAAAAAAGCACAGGGACTGGTTTCAATACGAATAGAAAACCTTTTTATCAAAAGAGTTGTTCTTAGCCAGCAATCCTTCCAGGGAGGTACTGAAAGCTTTGCCTGAATTCAGCTTTGTTCCTCTGTGCCTTCTTTCACTTTTTCCACAAGACAAGGTTTTCAAAGACAGTGAGGAGTTCCATTAAGCTAAAAATGACAAAAAATTAAGTAAAATGATCTTCAAAGTGCAAAACTACCACAAATCAATATCAACAAATAGATGAAACTCAAAACGAACAGAAATTACAATAAATAGCTGAGTCAAACTCAAAACGACCAAAAATTAACATGAATAGGGCAGAAAACCTCCATGCCCTCTCAAGATCATAAAACAATTTGCGTTTTTCTGAAAAAAAAAGAACAACAACAAACAAATGACTATGGATTGTCAGTTTAATTGACAGATACTGACATTTCTTCCTTAAGGTTTTGCGAATTTTGTATTTATAAAAGTAAAAAAGGTGAAACCATTTCAAGCGTATTTTATTTCCAGTAAAGCGCGCATAGTGTTCTGGTTTTGAGAAGGCATGGGGACTATCAACCCTACTCATGTTAATTTTTGCTCGTTTTGAGTTTGACTCGGTTTTTCATTGGAATTTCTGTTCGTTTTGAGTTTCATTTATTTCTAGATAGTGATTTATGATACTTGGAAGATCATCTGACTTAATTTTTCGTCATTGTTGGCTTAATGAGGCTCTTTACTTATCTTTGAAAAACTTGTCTCATGGAAAAAGTTTTTTAAATTAATTTCTGTTCGTTTTTTATTGACATACGCTTTTTCATGAAAAAAAAATAATATTGCATATCTTTTCAGTTTTTTTCTGTAAGAGCCCATAGTTTGGGTTGCTATTTGTATGTTGAAGAGACCTTTTCAACAATTTTCAATCCTCATACAAACAGCATAATTTTAAATTTAATTTTATAGCTTCTGAAGTTGACCTGAAAAATAAAACTTAATATCATTCCCAAGAGATTCTATCTATGCCCTTTGACAACCTGGATAAACGTATACTTTTTTTTATTTATTTCAAATTTATTAAAAATGCTGCTCGGCCTCCAATTTCTTGTTACTCTTAAACAGGGCACCAGACACTCGCGCTGAAATCGGAAAGCAAGGGGGAAGGCTTCCCCCTCCATATATCTAGTAAAAACATTATAAACAAGTAAAAACAAAGTGAAAACATTTTATTTTTTCAGTAAAGTGCAAATCATGTTCTGGTCATAAGAAGGTATGGGGGTTGTCAAAGACATAATTTCTAGATTTTTCAACTATGCTGAACCAAATGGCTATCTAAAAGAAAATTAGGATGTATTTTGGGAACTGATGGGTGTGGGGGGGATTTTTACTCTCCTATTGCTTTTGACTAATAAAAAGGGCACTGGTACTTCCAATTTCCAATCGAATGAGTTTTTTTCGAAGTTCCCACGACAACAAATGGCCATCTCAACATTTCTATTAAAAAATTTCAAAATTCAGATGTATTTCGGGAAAATATGAGGTGTGAGGGGTACCCACCCTCTAGTCACTCTGAATCTTAAAAAGGGCGCTAGAATTTCTGATTACCAATCCAATGAGTCCCCTCCGAAGTTTTACGATCACCCTTTCTATATATACCTTATATGTAACCAGGGCATAACTTACAGCTCTTGCCCTGAGGGCTGTGAGGGGAGCGTTTGTCATCCTCAAAGACATAATTTTTTGGATGTTTTAATTACACTGAGCAAAATAACTATCTCAAAATTTTGATTGGCTGTGTTTGGGGAAATGGTGGATTTGCGAGGGGGGTTAGTTGCCCTCTAATCTTTTTTACTATTAAAAAGATCACTCGCCCTTTCAATTCCAATCGAATGAGCTGTTTTGAAGTTTCTAAGACAACAAATATCCATCTCAAAATTTCTATCAGATGGATTTCGGGAAAACCTGAGGTGTAGGGATAGGTATCCACCCTCCAATCACTCTGAACTTTAAAAATGGCACTAGAACTTCTGATTAGCAGTCCAATTAGCCCCCACCGACGTTTAAAAGATCACCATTTCTATGTCTAACTTATATGCTGCCAAAGCGTAACTTAAAACCTTGCCCTGAGAGCTGTGTGTGTGTGTGGGGGGGGGGATATCATCCTTAAAGACATAATTTCAGGACCTTTCAATTACGTTGAACAAAATGGCTATTCCAAAATTTTGATTAGATGTTTTTGAGCAAATGGTGGGTGTGGGAGGGGGGTTTGTTGTCCAAAAATCACTTTCGACTATTAAAAATGGTACTGGCCCTTTCAATGGTTGTCATCCTCAAAGACATAATTTCCGGACCTTTTAATTGCGTTGAACAAAATGGCTATTTCAAAATTTTGATTAGATGTGTTTAGGCCAATAATGGGCGTGGGAGGGGTGTTTGTTGCCCTGTAATCACTTTCGACTATTAAAAAGGGCACTGGCCTTTTCAATATCCAAGCGAATGAACTGTTAAGGTAAACTTTAAGTTATTTTCTATTCCTGCGATTAGTGGGACCTCAAAAAGACTATTTTTGGTGGTAGGTTTGATAGTGACTATGATAATGACGTAGAGGAAAAACAGCCTCAGGCCACACAGAGTGGATAAGTTGATTTTCATTCCCGATAACTATAGCCAGATCCCGCATTTCTCATATGCTTCTGAAGTTGGCCTGAAGGAGTTTTTTTCGACTTTTTGTATGCAGTAATTTTTGACGAATAAAAATAATACTTATTTTGATAATTAATTCTGTTAGGAATACATAGCTCTTAGATATTTCAACCACTCTGCAAGGATTCTGAAATGCCGCAGCCATTTCGTTTCTACCAGATTACTGCTTCTCTTGATGAATAGCGAAGAAGAACAGCGTCCAGAGAGCGACTCGCGAAGTTTCTACCGCATTAATAGACCCATATCTGTTGTAAATTAAAGATGGGATTTGAGAAAGACTGATCAAAAAATAAATGTTTCTGGTCAACAATGATAGCGTCAAAATATCAGTAATATAGCACATACAAAATATAAATTTCTTAATATAATAGCTAAAATACCTATAACATATAATTATCAGTTATTAATATTATTTTAGAGCAAACTTATCTTGTCTTGAGTTTTTTAAACAAAAATTTCTGTTTTGCGTTAATTTTCCTGTTGAAGACTCAAAAGCCATTCGAATCATTTCATCATACGACATTAAACGACAAAATACGTTTAAAATGTTTCAACATTTTAACTTTAATAAATAAAAATATATAAAAACTTTAAGGAATATATATCAGTATATATATACTAACTGAAAATCCACAGCCATTTTTTTCATTAAAGTGCAAATTATGTTCTGGTCTTGAGAAGGTATAGGGTTGTCAAAGAAATAATTTCCAGACCTTTCAACGTTTCTACGACAACAAATGACCATCTCAAAATTTCCATCAGAAGCATTTCTGGAAATACGAGGTGTGTGGGGGGTATGGGGTATCCACCCTTCCATCACTCTTAATATCAAAAAGGGCACTAAAAATTCTGATTAGCGATCCAATATGCCCCCTCCAAAGTTTATACGATCACCGTTTCTATATGTACCTTATATGCCTCCAAGGCACAACTTTCAACCCTTGCACTGAGGGTTGTAGGGGGGTTGTCGTTTTCAAATACATAATTTTCGGATCTTTCAACTATGTTAAACAAAATGGCTATCTCAAAATTTTGATTGAATGTGTTTGAGGAAATGATGGGCGTGGGAGGGGGGTTAGTTGTCATCCAATCACTTTCAACTATTAAAAAGGGCCCTTTTTTGAAGTTTCTGTGACTACTCCTTCGATGCGAAGTACCCTGGTCTTAACAAAAAAAAATAAATAAATGATACATTGTGCCCACATCGTTCTTTACTTAGGCAGCGCTATTGCGCTGCCTATGAAAGGCCTTACTTATTCTCCACTTCCATTCTGTTTCTCTTTGCCATTCCGATTTTTTATGTCAGTTTCAGAAGATGACGAGTTGTTCAACATTGCAGCCCTTTTTACAATTAAATAAAAGAAAAACAAGTTTTTTTTAACAGAAAGTAAGGAGCGATATTAAAACTTAAAACGAACAGAAATTATTCCGTATATGAAGGGGGTCGCCTCATCCTCAAAACTCGCTCTTTACGCTAAAGCTTTTAGTACTTTTGAAAAAAAGCTTCTCATTGTCCAATTAAACGAACATAATGTTTCAGAAGTCATTCTTAAAGAATTGGGAGAAAATTTAAACTTTAGCGTGAAGAGCGAGGTGTTGAGGAGGAGGCAATCCCCTTCATATACGGAATAATTTCTGTTCGTTTTAAGTGTTAATGTCACTCCTTATTTTCTGTTAAGAAAACTTGTTTTTTTGCTTAATTTCTGAAAGTTTTTGAATTAATGCAGGTTTTCAAATTAGCTAACCGTATATGAATAATTAAACCGAAATTTGCATATTCATTCTACTTTTTTTGGCTGAATGGCTTTCTCAAACTTTTGATCGTACGAATTTGAGAACAAAGAGTGGAGGAGGGTGGCTAGTTGCCCTCCATTTTTTTTGGGCTCCTTAAAAAAGCCACTAGAACTTTTAATTTTATTTACGAACGTTTTTATTTTATTACAAATAACTTTAATAGTTTTATTTTAAAATTGCCACAGTCGCAAATAGTTGGAGTCACAAATAGTCATAGTCTAGATTAGTCCTAATCTCAAGTTGTCAAGTAATCACAGTTGCAAGTACATGCAGTTGCAAGTAGTCAGAGTCACAGTTACAAGTAGTCAGTATTGCAAACAGTTTTAGTCGCAAGAAGTCGCAGTTGCAAGTAGTTACAGTCACAGTCAGAATTAGGTGCAGTCGCGGCAACAAGTTATTGCAGTCACAGTTACACGTAGTTACAGCCGCAAGCAGTCAAATTCACAGTTTAAAGTAGTCGCAGTTGCATTCGCAAGTTGTCAAAGTCATAAGCAGTCTTAATCACAGTCTCCGTCACAAGTAGTCTCGGTCACAATTAGTTGCAGTCACTGGTCGCCACAGTTGAAAGTAGTAACGGTCGCAGTCAAAACCAGCTACAATCACAATAGATAACAGTTCCTGTTGCAAGTAGTCACCTTCTCATCCGCAAGTAGTTATAGCAAAAAAAAAGTCGCAGTTGCAAGTGAGCGAAAGTTGCAGACAAAAGCAGTCACAGTCAGAAGTATTCGAAGACCTAAGTATTCAAAGTCACAGTCGCAAAAAGTCACAGCTGCAGTCACAGTCACAATTGCAAGTAGCCGTAGTCTCAGTCAGAAGCAGTCACAGTCACATTAACAAGTAGTCCCAGTCGCAATCGGCCGCAGTTGTAAATAGTCGCAGTCCCAAGTTGTCGCAGCTTTAAGTGGGTACAGTCTTAATTGCATAGTAGTTACAGTTGGGAATAATCACAGTTGTAAATGGTTGCAGTCAAAGGCACAAGCAGTTACAGTTGCAGTTGCAAGTAGTCGCAGCCACAAGTAGTCACAGTTGGAAGTAGTCGTAGTAATATGTAGTCGAAGTCTAAGACTCAGTTGTAATTTGTCGCAGGCTTAGTTGCAAGTAATTACAGTCGTGAATCATCACAGACGAAAGTAGTTGCAGTCGCAAGCTGTTGCATCTGTAAAGAAAGAGTCACAGTTGCAAGCAGTCACAGTCACAGTCACAATTAGTCACAGTCTGAATCACAAGTTGTCACAGTCAAAGTTGCAAATAGTCACAATAGAAGTGACAAGTAGTTGTAGTCAGAAACGCAGGCAGTCACAGTTGTATGTTTTTAACAGCTACAGTCACAAGTAATTACAGTTGCAGTTGCAAGTAGTCTCAATCACATTCGTAAGTAGTTGAAGTCACAAACATAAGAAGTACTTGTCCCAAGTAGGCATAATCACAAGTATTTCCAGTTGAAATCACAGTTGCAAGTAGTCGCACTCGTAAGTAGTCACAGTCACAAGTAGTTGCAGTCACAGTCACAAGTAGTTGTAAGTATCATTTTTGAAGTTCCAATCCCCCACCCTCCTAATAAATATTCACAAGTAGTCACAGCCATAAGTCGCCACAGTCTACAGATTTCGTTTGAGGAATTCGTTTTTAAAACCATGGAAATGATTGCCCTGTAAGTAATTTTTGATGATACAGCCCCACTCCTCCTAACAAATATTCAAAAGTAGTCGTGTTCATAAGTCCCCAAAGTCGAAAGTAGATACAGTCGCAGTTAAAAACCAGCCGCAGTCACAATTAGTCTGTCACAAGTAGTTACAATTACAAGTAGTCAAAAATGTGAGTAATTAAAGTCACAGTTGCAAGTAATCGCAGTTGCAGTCGCAACCAACAACAGTTACAATTGCATGTAGTCGCAGTCACAGTCTCATTACAAGTAGTCACAGTCGCAAACGGGCCCAGTCCCTAATAGTTGCAGTTGTAAGTATTTACAGTCTTGACTGCAAGTAAGGCCGTATCCAGGGGGAAGTTTGGGGGGTTTGAACCCTCCCCCCCCCCCCCAGAAATGTTTGTCCGTCTCCTAAAAACGTAACAAAAATGAATATAAACAAATTTCTGATGCGTTTTTTAACGTTTTTTTGTAAAGCCTCCCGAAAAAATTTAACACATCCCCCCACCCCCCGAGAAACATACTGAAAACGGACCTGGTTGCAAGTAATTAAAGTCGCGAATATTTTCAGTCGTAAGAGATTGCAGTCACAGCCATAAGTAGTTGTAGCCACAAGAGCGAAGTGAGGCCCAACTATGAGAACTGATTATTAGTATTACTGTTAATACACGCCGTTTTTATTTTTTTTTTTTTTTTTTTATTTAAAACAATTTTGCCAGGCTTTTTTTCTGAATCAAGGCTTAATAGAAATATTGCAGAAACAAAATTGTTAAGCTAAAAAAGACTTTATTATACAATCGACAAGAAAAATCTCACAACTTTACACAATGGTCAATAAATAAATTACAAATAAATAAACTAAAACAAAACTAATAAAAGTTAAATCCCAAAACCTTTTCCCAGATATTCTGTGCAGGAATATCATAAATTTGAGCACAAGATCAGCTAAAAGAAGTTATCATCTTTAGGGCCAACGAGAGCCATGACGAGGAACGGGGTAAATACAATTCCTAGGCCTCTGTTACACTCTTCCCAGAGTCCTTAAAGGCCCGGCGCAGAAAATTCACCCCCATCTACTTTCTTTTTATTCTAAATAGCTCTTTAGGCAAAAAACACCTAAATTTAGACTAACATATTTTTTTGTTTTGTTTTTAAAGAATGAGAGAATAAAACAAGATTTTTATAAATTTTTACATGACCTTGAGCTGGAACTAGACTTTCTTTTTTTTAGTCAAACTCCAGCTCAAAAATGATTCTCAGGGATTTTCCCACCTCTCAGGAATTAATGGGGTTCTTACACACTAGCATATTTAGGGGTTCAAGCATCTTGTTTTAAGCTATTTAAAATGTATGTAAAAAAATTGATGAGGTTTTTTTCCAAATATTAGAAGAAGAACTTGAAGAATTTTCATCTTATTGAAGAGGTCAGGACAACAAAATTATAAACATATTGAAATTGAAGATTTTTTAATTAATTTAAAACTAATGGGATGTATAGACCGTTAAGGCCGATTCACTTAAAATTAGACGCTAAACGTAATATATGAGAAGAAGAATTGTCACATTTACATTGCTTGCAAATAGATTAATAATTAAACTAAAAATCTAATGAAATTTAGATCTAAAAAATGAACATAAAGTTAGAAGAAAATTGAAACTGAAATAGTAAAAGAAAAATGTTAAATTAAGCATGAAAAGTTTTTTATTTGATTAAAAACAGTTGTTTAGATCATTGACAAAATTATGTATAGTTGCCAATGTCAATATTTACCAATTTGTTATTTTAAAATATCTTAATATTTCTTTTGTTTAAAGTTTCTTCTTTTCTTGATACGCATTTTTGTCGGATTTAGCGAAATCAAAATAATATCTAATTATCATTAACAGGATCTAGCAACTATGTTTTGTCTAATTCTTCTCATGTTTATTATGAATAATTTATCATCCTAAACAGTGTTGTAATATCAAAGTGTTCCCCTGAATATTTCCTTTTCCTTCGCCTTTCTAGGCTTGTTAGCTCTGCCTTTCGACTACTTTCTAACCCTATGATATTAATATTTGTTCACCTATATATGTACAATGGCCTGAACTTCCCTATTATGCCATATTTAAATGGTTTTCCATTAAATGGACTCTCTCAAATGGCTCTTTTAAAGGTAATGGGCTTGCAAAATGGGCTTTCGCCAAATCTGAACACCAGATTCGTAAGTATTTTTTTCGTCGAATCCGAATATTTGATAATTTGACTTGAAATTCATCAAATACTCGAATTAAATAAAGTTCACACAATATTACTAATAAGGATAAAATTATTTTCTACGCAAAACCAAGCATTTCGGAGAAACTGAATACCCTTCGAAAGGTCGTATCTAGGATTTTCTTTCGGGGGGTATTTTTTCGGCGGGGGGAGGGGGGTGGGTGATATGGTGAAAAACTTCAGAAAACACATCCAAAATGTGTTTCTATCCATTTTTATTACGTTTTTACGAGCTGGATAAACATTTTGGGGGGAGGGGTTCAAACCCTTAACCTTTTCCCTGAATACGGCCTTGGACCCTTCGGGTATATTCAGATTCGGAATCTTAGGTAGTTGTCATCTACTTAACGTCAACCCTCAAAATTACTAAGAAAAAGGAAACATTTAATAGCATCCTTCAGCTATCCAATAAGAAAGCACAAACATCCCAATTTTATTAATATGCCTCGAAAAAAGTAGTTAAAAACTTTTCACCTAGTTTCCCGAAAACTAGTAAAAAAACGTTTAATTTTCTCAAACAAATTAAGCAGAGTCAATATGAATGAAAAACACAAACACACCCAAACAGAGACGTAGCTAGAGTTTTCAGTGCCCGGAGACAATGTCGACTTTTGCCCCCCTCCCCTCAATTCCAAAATCATACCATTTTCAATTCCAATCAACCAAGATCATACCAATGACGGAAAAAAACTCAAATTCCCACTCCCTCAGAGGAACCTGGGGACTGCCCTTGCTCCCCCTAGCTATGCCAATGCACCCATTGTCAAAGGATATGAGTTCTGCCAAGTATTGAGGGCAGCTAAAAAGCGTCCCTATACCTTATTTCACCTCTTTTCACTGGTCCACAGCCTGGCTATAATAATTTCTATGATTATTGGTAAAGGTTTTCTCAAACTTTGAATAGTAGTCTATTTATTAAACCCTTTTGATGCAATCTACTTTTCCATACGTGATTTTGTTCTCATGATATTTACAAATTTCTAGTTTTTTCAAAAGTTCTTTCAATCTCAATTCTTTTTCGGAGATATCGTGAGGAGTCGGAACCTTTGCAAGGGCGTACGAAATGAGGGGAAGCCCTTTGCACCCAATCCCAGAAAATCCTGAATCAAGAAATTCAAATTAAAAAACACAATGCTTTTCATTATCAAGCACCCTCCCCCCCCCCAGTAAGAAAAATATTGCTGACACGCCTGAGTCTTTGATATACAAACTGGCTGGTTGCAACTTGGAGGCTCAACATTAATTTTCTCTACGATGCGCTACGCTAGCTATTAAGATAATTTTTGGTAGGAGTTAAATTTCACTTCGGTGGCCTGATTTTACGTCGTCTTAAGATATATTCACACGCGAACATTCGGTTTACTTCTGTTTCCGATTAAATTTGAATTTTTTTCGGCCGGTAAAATTCTAACTTAAATAAGAAAGCTTCCTGTCGTTAAAATTTGTGATTCAATGAACGAATCACAAACTATCATAAGCACTCGAATAACAGAAGAATACGCAGTATATCACGAAGACAGAATGCACAGAATAAAAGAACATACTATTAATATTCTTCTCCAGTTAGTGAAAGGATTATTTAAGATACTTCCTTGGAAAATTTTTAAGAATTTTGCTTTCGATCAGACATATGCTACCAGCCGGAATTCGTCTAGAGACGTCGCTTGGTCGTTTTCCTTGACCAAATTTGCCACTTCTATCATAACTTAGCCATCCACTTTAAGAATTGAAAAGCCCAAAATTAATTTTTCAGTTTGACCACTTTCTAGTAATAGTCATGTCACAAAACATGATGCCCTTTGAATTATCATATCCAACTTGTAAATAATTTAAGCAACGTTCAGATTGTTGGGTTCCGTCTTGGATCGTGCGAAAGTTCAACATAGTTGAAATTTTAGCCAGTCAGGTTCATGTTTCAAAGAGTTGATAACTTAGTCCAAGACTGAGTATAGTATCTCAACGTCGTCTTGAATTTTTGAAATCAATGATAATTTTTAGCAGAAGAAATTTCAGATACATATAAAATCTTGCGATGGGTGTTTTAGAGAAAATGTGGAAAGATCACTACAGCACCTAAATTAATGGCAGATCATAGAAAGGCACAAAAAAAAAACAATCATAAAGGCACTAATGGAGTCCAGCTTTGCAGGGAATTACCCGCCAGTCCATATTGTCCTGTAAAAACTGAACAGGTATACTGGGAAGTGCAGCTTCTGATTTAGACTTCTGAATTTGTCGATGATAGCACAAAAATCCTGCCACAATGACTGATATTAAAACACACATTGTGAGTGTAACAAATAGTGCTGTAAAACTTGCTGAGGGTAGACAGACTCCATAAATCACTTCTTCCCGGATTCGCCCTTCAAAAAAATAAAGGTTTAAATAGCTATAAAATATAAATATTAAAAATATTTACACTTCTATAATCAATCAATCAACCAATCATTTATTACCCACAACTAACAAAAAGTAGTACAAGTGGAGTACACAATAATAAAAAAGAAAAACAAAAAAGAACTCGGCAAACACTAGCAATTGAATTAAACTAAGAAAAAAACTGTAAAAGCCGTGGTCAGGGCCAAATTTACAAAATGCATCTGCAGAAATCTTTTTGTGTAGGTCACCGAGCTTTTGAGTTACATCCGTAACATAAAATTTTTTAACTAGATACCGATTTCTAGTCCATGGCGGCAGAGAAAGAAGAAATTTGCAAAATTTGAAATAAGTAACTTTAATCTTTTTTAAATCCTTTTAGCTTAAGAACAGAATGAACACCCGAAAAATAAAGCACAAAATGATCAGAAAAAGTCGAGAATAAGCGTTCAAGAGCTCTTCTGTTATATTTTCAACGGTTTGCTACAATTTTTCAATAAATGAACTGAATTTTTCTTACTGCATCAGCAAGAATCTGTTTACGGAAGAGAGCTAGAGAATTAGAAACAGTAATACCAAGCCACCGAAGGAAGAGACAGAAAGTACAGAAACTTCATTACATACCAGAGGAGTAGACGAAGACAGATTATAAGATAAGAATTCACACTTGTCAAGATTCAGGGACAGACCAATATTTAGGAAGGACTGAGAAACTAAGGAAACCATCACAGAAAGAGCAGACTTAGTACGACTAATCAACAGAATGTCATCAGCATAAGCAATGTAAGAAATATCAGTAGAACCGGAAAAATAAGTGCCTGAGATCTTTTCCAGAACAGTAGAAATACAAATTTTGAACAGGGTTGGTGATAAAACACCTCCCTGCCTAACACCACGAAGTACTTTAATAGTTGTTTCTGGAGAAGATTTTAGGCGGAGGTAATAATTAGAATACTAAAACCGTAGAAGGTAAATAACCGAAAAATTAACACCAGAAGAAGCCAAAGAAAAGAGAAGCTGGTTATGAACAACAGAATAAGAAGCCTTTAAAAGATCAAGTGTACAGAGATATACGCCTTTACCCTTAGAAAAATTAGAAATTAAAATAGAAGAAAGGACATAATGATCATGTTGGTACCCTACACCAGGTCTGAAACAAAGTTGATTTTCACCAAAGAAAGAAATATTTCGAGTTAAATTAGGTAAAAGAATATACTCGAAGACCTTGCTAATATTGCAAGAAACAGAAACTGGACGGTAAGAAGAGCAATCTTTTGGCGGTTTACCTCTTTTTTAAATTGAAGTCACGCTGCCACACAAAAAGCTTTCCGGGACGACAGAAGATGCCAAGCACATTTGAAACAAAAGCGCAAGATGTGACACAAGTTCAGCACATTGGGGAGTTGGATGCATTTTAGAAATACCATCAGCATCAATAGATTTCGACTTAAGATGATTCAAAGCATTCAAAACTTCACAACGCAATATAGGCCAAACAAAGCGCTGACTTAGAAATCTAGGGACAATTTTAACAAACGTTTCACAAAACTTTCTATGAACAGAATAATTCAAAACAGAGAAAATCTTCGAATAATATGCATGCCAAGAACTTGGTGGAATAGCATTACTACTTACATCAGAATCATCTGTTTTACTTGAATTAATTACTTTCCTCCAATTTTTAGGCGAAGATGGAAAATCAACCCTCGGTATCGGATACTTTTTAGATACTTCTTAAATTCTAATTTAGTTTTCTGTTTAATAAGAAAAACATTACCGGACCTAGGCCGACCACAATCTATCCAAATTTTTAGCCAAAATTTAGCTTTATTTTTAAAGGCCTTAAGGTTAGGGTCAAGTGACCAAAGAGGCTTTTGAGTATTCTTTCGGATTCGCTTTACTGGGACAGAATTTTTTCCAGCTTCTTTCACAGCAGAGAGGATAGAATAATAATATCGGTCTATTTTATATTTAGCATAAATAAAATTCTGACTACACTGCAAAAGCTGATAAGGAACATAAATCGTTCTTAGAAGTGAAGCCAATGTTATAAGATAAACAGAAAAATTCGCATCATTCCAATCAGGCTTATAAAACCATTTAGAACGTAAACCACGACTCTTAGACACACTCCCAGAACAAACAACATACTTTGATAAACAAAAAGACAGCGGAAGGTGATCAAGATCATTCTCGTCAAAATGAACCGTAACTGGCGAGCAGACAAGAGCTGCAGAACAAATAACGTGATCAATGTCTGATAAGTGATAACACTAAACTGCTTATATATTCATCAAATTATACTGAATTAATTCTTAATTTCCTTAATTTATGAGACTATTTTATATTATTTATTTATAAATATTCAAAATAATAACAATATTTACAAATATAAATACCAAAGGTCACGAGTTACAAAATTAAAAAAAGAATCTTGAAAGCATGTAGTTAATGGGTTCTTCGCAAAATTGAGCACTTTTGTTTTATTAACTTTGATAGCTTAAAAGGACTTCTCGTTCCAGTCAGTTTACGTTTTACTGTTTCAAGATGAAACTAACGTCCTGAACATTATCTCTTTTAAATGCTTAAAACATTTTGATAGCTTAGGACTTCTCGTTGCAGTCATTTTACGTTTTACTGTTTTAAGCTGGAACTAACGTCCTAAACATTGTATCCATTTCAAATGCTTAATAATTCTGATAGTTTGGGACTTCTCGCTGCAGTTATTTTACGTTTTACTGTTTTAAGATGGAACTAATGTCCTGAACATTTTATCCCTTTCAAACGCTTAATAATTTTGATAGCTTACGACTTCTCGTTGCAGTCATTTTGCGTTTTATTGTATTAAGATGCAACTAAAATCTTTAACATTTTATCCCTTTCAAATGCTTAATAATTTTGATAGATTAGGACTTCTCATTGCAGTTATTTTACGTTTTACTGTTTTAAGATGGAACTAACGTCCTTAACATGTTATCCCTTTCACATACTTAACAATTTTGATAGATTAGGACTTCTCGTTACGGTCATTTTAGGTTTTACGGTTTTAAGATGGAACTAACGTACTGAATATCCCTTTCAATTGCTTAATAATTTTGATAGCTTAGGACTTCTCGTTTTAGTTATTTTACGTTTTATTGTTATAAGATGGAACTAACGTCCTTAAAATTTTATCCCTTTCAAATGCTTAATAATTTTGATAGCGTAGGACTTCTCGTTGCAGTCATTTTACGTTTGACTGTTTTAAGATGGAACTAACGTCCTTAACATTTTACCCCTTTGAAATACTTAATAATCTTGATAGCTTAGGACTTCTCGTTGCACTCATTTTACGTTTTACTGTTTTAAGATGGAACTAACGTTTTGAACATTTTATTCCTATCAAATGCTTAATAATTTTGATAGCTTAGGACTTCTTGTTCAAGTCGTTTTAAGTTTTACTGTTTTAAGATGGACCTAACGTCCTTAACATTTTATTCCTTTCACATACTTTATAATTTTGATAGCTTAGGACTTCTCTTTGCAGTTATTTTAAGTTTTACTGTTTTAAGATGGAACTAACGTTGTGAACATTTTACCCCTTTGAAATGCTTAATAATTTTTAGAGCTTAGGACTTCTTGTTGCACTCCTTTTACGTTTTACTGTTTTAAGATGGAACTAACTTTTCTAAACACTTTCCTTCTTTCAAATGCATAATAATTTGTACTGCTAAATAGGACTTCCGTACCAGGATTGTCAACTGCTGACGTCCAAAAGAGTGCAAATCAAGGCCAAAAAGAGTGATTCTCTCTCAAAAAGAGTGCAAGTAAGAAAATTTGCATGCACAGGGCTGCCGCTGCTTGCGCATCGCCTTTGGGTATAAAATAGTGCATTTCAAACTAAAAGTGTGCAGGCTGGTAACCCTGTTCCTTGGGTTAATGAACTTCTGACGAAGTTGTCAACTACTGACGTTCAAAGGGAATGAAAACTAACACCCAAAGAGAATGATTTTCGCTCTTCCACATCCCCTCTGAGGCAAAAAAAAGAGTGCATTTCACTCGAATAGTGTGCAAGTTGGCAACCTTGTTCCGGACACATGGAAAGAGAATATTTGAAGCAATATCTGAGTGCAATTAAGGAATACAAAAGTCGAACTAATTTGTCAGCTTTAAAAAGAAAAAAAAATACTTATCAAGTTTCTAAGGGAAAAATTTCCCGATACGAAAAAGATTGTAATAAATAATTTGGGTTTACTGTTATTATAATATGGTATTATAATATGGTAATATGGTACTATTTTCTTCCCTTAAAATAATCGAAAAATTAATGAGGTTAGCGAAACTTTCAGAAATCTATTCAATTTTTAGCAAAGCGGAAATGACATACTAGTTTGGAATCTGCAGGGGGGGGGGGGGCACTGTATTCATTTGTGGTAATATATGTTATGTTTGTTTCAAGGTTGACTTCGTTGAACGCTGTAATTTCTGTTTTTTAGGTCTCATGTCTTTGTTCATAGGGATTCGAGTTTCTTTACTAAGAATTTTTAAGTTTCTTATTTTTCTTGTCCTAATTTTGTATTTTAAGTTTGCTTTCTTCAATAAGCTATTTTTTCTCGTTTTTTTTTAATTTGCTCCTCAATTTTCATGGAATAGCTTTGCATTTTAGGTTAAATTCACTAAAATACAAAAACTTTCACAAACTGTACAAGCTATAGTAAAAAAAAAAAAATCCTAATTTTACAACATTACGTCCGGATAAATTAGGACAAGTTCAAGCCTTTAACAGTGATATGGTGAATGCTATAAATAATTTGATAATTGAAAATCTCAATGAAAGGAAAATTAAGCATGCATATAACAGATGGGATATCATTTTATGGTGCCAGTGACCATATGTCTACTGGCCGAATTTTGTTATAGCATGTTTAACTAATAGTAAAAAATATAATCTAACCAGGCAGTCAAAGTCAAAAATGAAATAGAAAAATAGTTTTGGTCTTGAATTTAACTCCAATCTTCCATCTGTTTATATTTACACGTAAATCGCTTTAAACACACTAATTAGAATAACCTATGATGACTAATTAGAATTACTAATTAAAGTACCGAGGAAATCAACAGATTTTTGGCTCTCTGGGCGTATTTGGGTCCAGAAGACTGTGAATAAAAAAAAAATCCTTTTCTTCAAAATCATGTTTCAAAATCACATCGCCGAACCTTTTTTTTTTTTAACAAAGGTATGGGGCACGCGGCAGGCTTCTATATATAGATTCTCACTGACGCTTGTCTTCTAAACGCAGACAATTGGTTTTATGCATTTATCTTTATAATTCTTTATGTTTATCTTTATATATCTTTATCTTTGCATATGTATCCTTTTTTTTATAAGTGAGCAATAATTGTGTATATATGTATGTATGTTCTCGAAAACTTTCACAAACTGTACTAGCTATAGTTAAAAAAAGGTGTTTTTTTAGGTGTTTCACGCTAAAGTTCTTAGGTTGTTTTTTTGAATTTTTTATTCACATTTATTTATTTTTTATACCCCCAACTATCAAGGGATGCATAATTGTATATGGAGATGTAGTTTTTGAAATCTAGGGGAGTTAATTTTCTATTTTTTACGAAAAAAAACTCATCCGCAAGTAAAGAGCTGTATTCAAAGTTAAAACGAACAGAAAAGATTCCGTATATGAAAGGGACTGCCCCTTCCTCAATACCTCGCTCTTTACGCTAAAGTTTGACTCTTTGTCAAAAATCTGCTTTTTAAAGTAATAAAAAACTAATAAAAGTAATGAAAAGGGTGTTATTCACCGTCTTCACAAATTTCCTCGTTATTTTCTTCTATTTTGTACGAAGGAAAGGCAGTGTGGTCTTCGTCGTTATTTTAGTCTTAATCTCTCTTTGGCTACATATATTTACATGTGAGGAGAACTTTCCAGGAGATAATTGTCTGGGGGGAATTTTCTGAGGGGAATTTTCCGGCAGGTATTTTTCAGAAGGAGGGGACTTTCCGAGAGAGGAAAATTTTCTCTGTGGAATTTTCTGTGGGTGGGGGAAATACGCCAAACCCTTCAAAGGAGTAAGAGCGGAGTTTGAAAGTTTTTTACTATATTTTTTGGTCAGAAATGACGGTAAAAAAAACTATCTGGGAAGAGAGGGGGGGTCTAGAAACTGAAAAGGGCAAATTTATGCCCAAACAAAATGTTTATGAGTCTTCAGATAGGTATGAAGCAAGGCCGTATCCAGGGGGGGGGGGTTACCCGGTTTGAACCCCCCCCCCCCGAAATTTTGACCGACTCGAAAATAAGTCGAAAATTCGTAAAACCTAGGTAAAAATCAGTAAAATTAGTCGAAAACTGAGTCAAAAATTAGTAACCCCCCCCCAAAAAAAAAAGTCAAAAATTAGTAAAACCCCCCCCTGAACAAAAATCCTGGATACGGCCCTGGTATGAAGATATGATCAAACTAACTTCCTTCGTTTGGGTAGGCATACCATAAATACCACCACAAAGCCGTTTCCAAGAATTGGCTATTTGCGAAAATACAAAATGTTTTTTTTATATTAAGTCCTATTCTGTTTTAACTAATCAGAAAAATAAGATGCCAAGGCAGCCTCACAAAGCAACACGATGAATCAAATTAAAAAATACAAATAGTTTTTGATTTTGAGACTCTTCACTCTTTTATGTAAACAATTTTGTTCGTGCTAATTGGAATGACTTACGGTTTGCAAATGCATAGGAAGGGCATTTTGACGACTACAGAGTTCGATGAACACGCAACTTCAAACATCATTTTTATTTACATTGGCAAAAAAGGGCACTTGGCAGAATCATTGACGCAGAAGCAGACGCAGACGCAGAATCATTGACGCATTGACGCAGACGCAGAACCTTACAGACAGAGGAGGCTGGGCTGGATGATGATGTTGCATATACTTGCAATGACCCCGAAATATAAATACTAAGGAAATGTTACCGTTCTTACAAACACTGGGCTCCAGGGCCGTATCCAGGATTTTTGTTCAGGGGGGTTTTACTAATTTTTGACTTTTTTTTTTGGGGGGGGGGTTACTAATTTTTGACTCAGTTTTCGACTAATTTTACTGATTTTTACCTAGGTTTTACGAATTTTCGACTTATTTTCGAGTCGGTCAAAAATTTCAGGGGGGGGGGGTTGAAACCGGGTAAACCCCCCCCCCCTGGATACGGCCTTGCTGGGCTCCAAAAGAAATTTCCCAACAGGTATATTTTCTTCAATCAAATATAGAGCACAATGAGCAAGGATAAATGGTATTTAATTTCGTCTTTTCGGACATCGGGATATCCCTTTTATTGATGCTGATCCCGTTTATAAAATACAAGTGTAGTAGTTTACCTAATCCTTAAGGGCTCGCCACACGTAGCTGATTTCGGGAACCAATTTCAGCTTCAGCGGACAAACGATGGCGATAAGAAAAATTTGTTGAAAGAAAAATATATTGCGCGAGATTTTCAAAACAAAGAGTCATGAACGCAAATAGTCAACTGGAGTTTGTTTACAGATGTATGATTGATCTCAGCTTAGTTCTCAGCTCAGTAGAGGGATCTTTCATCACAGACATCTTTGGCTGACTATTTGTTTGTTTCCCTATTTTTTTTGGGATGATCATGATGAAAATCGGCGCTGATTTTGTAAATCAGCACCGAAAACTAGAAAATTTTTCAAGCTCAAATTGACGCCGATTTATTTTGAAATCGGCGCTGATTTGGAAATCAGTTCCCGAAATCAGCTACGTGTGTCCAGCCCTTTAGCTATTAGGAAAGATAAAAACCGAGTCCCAGAGCCCCCTATTTCAGACAATCAGGTTAGGATCAAGAGGCTGCCTACTCTTCGGCAAGTGATATGTATACTGGAGCGCCAATTGGTCAGCTACTAGTGGCACACATTTACCACGCCCCGCATTGTGCACTTCCACCATATGCCACTTGCCACCTGGTGTACATGATTTTTTAAAGTGAGTAACCGCTCAGTTTCAGTTTAGCCCTTTTCCGTCACTATTATTGGAAATTGCAAAACGCTTCACAAGATTTTACGCTTTTAGCCAAATATGAGATGAAAGCCAAATTTTATAATTTTAAAGCCAAATATTTTTAACCAAATATTACATGAAAGTAAGTTTCTTAAAGAAAAGGTCTCTCAGTTATTTTTGAGAGACATATTTTGTCTTTGCATAAATTTGTTTTGAAAGTTGTGTTATTCGTGATGAAAGAAATGGCAGTGACGAATAGTAATAAAGTGTATTTAAAAAAAAAATTGTGAAAAAACCTAACATAAGTAAATTAATCTTGTTTAGGATAAGTTATAAAAGAACCAAAGTTGCCGAAGGCTAGATGGTGCTGATTATTATTCTTTTCGGCACTAGCGCTAGTTTTCACTCTGATAAATTTCCTGCATTTATTGCATAAAGTTTCAAGTTTTTTGTTTGTGATTTTAAAAGTACGTCATAAAAGCCTATTGTGCAGTACATTTTGGCTCTAACAAAGCCATTAATTTGTTGGCCAGCTCAAGCAATGAAGACAAAAACGGCTCACTAACCCAAATTATCATATTGCTCAATACAACCTAAACACCGTTTTTGGCAGTGACATTTAGCAAAACTTAAGAGGTGTGGTTTTTCTCATAATTTACTAAAATTTTTAAAGCTTACATATATTATGTTCAGAAATGGCCAAAAGTTGAAATAAATAGTCACAGCTTTTGTTGCGTTAAGAAAAATATAGTTATTTCCTGCCAACATGTAAAATGGGACTTCCTGGGAGGGTTTTTAAGCGGGTGGGGGGGGAGTCTGACACCTTCCAATAAGTATTGACAAACAGTCAGCATGTGGTTTAATCCTTCATACACGCTTCGGGCATTTAGCACCGAAGAGATAAAAAAACGTCTTTCCTATTAACGTCTATTTCCTATTAACGTCTTTCGTCTATTTCCTATTTCCTATTAGAGAAAAAAACGTCTTTCCTATTAACGTCTATTTCCTATTAACGTCTTTCGTCTATTTCCTATTTCCTATTAGAGAAAAAAACGTCTTTCCTATTAACGTCTATTTCCTATTAACGTCTTTCGTCTATTTCCTATTTCCTATTAGAGAAAAAAACGTCTTTCCTATTAATGCCCTTTTTGAAAACTTCATAAAGCGCATGCCATAAAGGTCCTTTTCGAAGTTCATATCAGTGATACACTTGCTAAAATATGATTTCCTTGGGATTTCAAGGGGGGAGCTTTGGAAAAATTTTAACACACAATCGGTGCGTGCTTTAATTCTTCAACCGTATTTCGGGTGTGTAGCAAAGAAAAGACAAAAAATTTCTTTCCTATTAATACCCTTTATGAAAAACTCAGTAAATCAAACCACATTTTGAAGCAACTTGGCAATTATGTACTTATGCAAGGCCCTACCCAGGATTTTTTTTGGAGGGGGTTTTACTCAAAGAATTTTTCGGGGAGGGGGGGGGGGGTTTAAACAAAAAAAAACGCATACAAAATTTGTTTATATCCATTTTTGTTACGTTTTTACGAGTCAAATAAACATTTTGGGGGGCGGGGGTGTTCAAACCTCCCCCCCCTCTGGGTACAGCCTTGTACTTATGTACTTGTACTGTATGGATGTTACAAGACTTTTCGTAACCAAAATAGTTATATTCTTCCTGTATTTCCTTTTTACACTATTTTTTTATTTTATATTTTTGTTTGGAATTTATTCAGTAAATAAGAAGGTTTCTTCACTCAATTGAAAAATGTCTTTTGGAGAGTACTCCTCCTCAGGATGTTGTGACTTACGAATGATTGATGTAGTTTTGATTTTGAATTGAATTATATTCGCACTGGGTTGGCCTTTGCTCTTTTTTTTCTTTTTTTTCCTTTTTTTTGCTACTTGTTTTATGATTTTTTTTTTGTCTGAAGAGGTCTGTGGCATTTCGTGTTGCTCTCCTGTATGTGTTAAGCTGACACAACCAAACCTGCTGTACGTTAGCTAAAACTGGAACAGCGTCAATTCACGGAAATGTAGTGAGGGAGGGAGAGAATGCATGTTTCAAAATTTAAGAAGGGGGATTTTGTTTTTCCAATAAAAATACCAAAAAAGGGTATTTCGTAAAATCTAGGAGAGGGGGAGGGAGAAAAATCGTTGCCTTCTATAGGGGAAGACACTCCCCTCCCCCTCATTGACGCCACTATGGAATTTGAATTTTGTTGCAACTGGGCCCTATTAATAAGTATTTACCTTACATAAGGTTTATGGTGATTTAATTAGGGATGAATCCGATAAACCATAAGATCAGGTAAATTATACACAAATTTTGGACTCATATTTGAGTTTTTTTTATTGAGGTAAAGTGGAGGCGTCTGGGACCGACCGTGATTTTCGGATGCATGCCTGTCAAGTTGGTACCAGAATTTCTGAAGTATTTTTTTATTTAAAGTTTTTTTAGCTTTACAATTTTGAACCCAAGATTTTGAATAACCCCAGAACACAGACGTAAAAATGTTGGTAATATTGAGGTGGTGTATGCCTCCAAAGGTCTTTTATACCTACATGCCTGCCAAGGGGATAATAGAATTTCCGAGAGATATGAAACGTTTATCAATTCATTGATTTTTCATTACTCAATAATAGGTTAATTCAAAAACGAAAAAGCATACGCATTATATGAAACACGGGGAGGATCACTGGGAAAATCACAAAAGTATCAGGAATATGAAGGGGAAGGATGTACGGTCCCGAAGGCACCTCCTCTGTGTTATGCCTATCTAAGGGAAAATATAATTCCTTAATGGTTTGTCTCAAAGCTTGCATTCATGCAAAGCACTCCTTGAAAGCATCCTTAGGATTTATATACGTGTATATGCTAAGGTTGTTTTACTAATTTACTGATGCCGCATAATCTCACTGTCGACTTAATTTTTACGCTCAAATAGTGCTTCTAATTCTTTTTTGTTTAACATTGATTTTCTAGTTTCCATTGAATTAACAAGTAAAAAAAATATTATAGAGCTTTACCTTGGAAAACAGTGACTCCTTCTGTACTATTTGGTGTAAATGCCAGATCAACAGCTGATACTACTTCATAGCCAACTTCGACTCCAACATCAGCATTTTTAGTCTTTTCTTCAGTAACAGCTTCTCTTCGTCTTCTAGGCTTCGAACTCTCCATGGTTGGAGCACGAGGAGCAGTATCACCGAAAATGTCGAAATCTGGGAGACTAAAGAACATCGGCAAATTCTCGATAATACCGAGTTTAACTTCCTCTCTTTTCCTTCGTGCCTTTTCATCTCGGGAGAGAAGGTGAGATTTATCGAAGTTAATATTTCGAGGTCCAAAGGGAAAACGAGATTGTTTGATAATACTTTCATCACTTCTTTCAGAAAAAGTGCTCTGAGGTGTTGATTCTTTTGAATGACTCATTATTTCTAGCTTTTGAGGTGTGCGTGGCTCACTTGCAAAAACAAGCTTTGGAGAGTCCTCCATTGTGGGGGCGGCTTGCAACAGCTCTTGCTCAATCTTTTTCTTGTGTATATGTCGCTGGTCTCGCTCAATGGAAGAATCTGAGCGTTTTTGCAAAACTTGCTGTAATTTTTGTTCCATGGCTTCAAGGTCCTCTGCTACTTGTGCCTGAGCCACTGGATTTCCTTTACTTAGAATTTTATCTATCCTTGCATCAATGAATTTTCTTGGTGGGGCTAGGTTATTAGAAAACCTTTTGACGTTGGAGCTACTTTCTCTTTGTTGTATAGAAATCTGTTGAGGTTCAAGAGATTGAAGAGGAGGTGGAAAGCGCTGTAATCCAGGTCTATATGGAGGTTGTGCCCCTGGCGCTAAAGCAGGCTGTGGAGGTTGTTTTACTGGTATTGGTATTGATATAGGTTGAGGAAGCTTAGGAGGACTTCGCGGCACTTCATTCAGACTGTCACGGAAATAAGTAGCATTGACGTCAGTGTCTACTCGAGCACCGGCTGCAATCCGTTCACAATGCTCTGGACATCCAAAGCGACAGATCTCTACTTTGCAACGAATGTGAACATGCATAGAGTCTGGAAACTTAAATGCGTGAAAAAATGCGTATGACATTACAGTTGCACGACCATCATTATTTCGAAGCTTCAAGAATTTTGATACCATTTTTGGACGGAGAACGCAACCATGTTGATCTGTAAGTTGTATAGGTCTGTTTACCCCATCTGAAGCTTCGCACGACTTAACCCTCATGTCAAACTCACCTAGAGAAAAAAATCATTTTGTAACTATATGTAAACTTAAAAATAAAAACAATGGGTGAAGTTTTAAGAACATAATTCGACACTGTTTTTGATTAAACAGAAAAGATGACTGGCCAATAACAAGAGCAACCTAGCCCATAGCTAAAATAGATAAAAAAGTAATGGATTTTCTAACATATGTTCTTTATGATTTTATTTCTGCTTAATAAAAACACTCTCAAAATAATTATGTTTGCCATGGTGAAAAAAAAAAACATAAAACAAAATATAAAGGCTAAAAGTAAAAATTTGTTCTGGTCGTATTTTTTGGCATAAACTATTTATGAAATATCAAAGAAGTAAACGGAACAAAAAAGGGCCATTTCTGCATCATATTGTTATATGTACATGTGGAAACCTCTCATAGGCGGTAAAGTAAAAGAAACAAAAGAAAAGGAAAAAATTATTCTTGACAATAGGTGTAGATAGAATAACACGCGATTTTAAATATGTTTTTTATTTTAAATCAAAATACAAAACTGGTGCTTTTCAAACCTATTGGACAATTGACCCCCTACCCCTGTTCCCAATCGGCATCCCTTGTGGGAGGGGTTCCATCTGGTTCTAGCTCCTTCATTTGGGATCCCAACTAAGGCTCCTTACTACCCCCACTTAAGGCTTTAAATTTGAGAGTTTAGGTACTTAAATCCTGAGGTCAACATTTATTAAAAATACGGTGTCACGCAGCATCTACACCGGCATTCATAGTTATCTGCTTATTATATGTCATGTAATAAGCAGACATAGTTGTTCCACATGACACCTGAATTACATGTGTTCTGCTGCATCTGAGTCTGGTATTTTTCTACGCGGAAAAATGCCTGGTTCAGCTGCAAGTATAAGAAATTTTACTAAATTTTCTTAAAATCTTATCTTACTTTATATAAATAATAATTATACATAATGACCTGCCAATCGCTAATATGAAAATAATAGGATGATGCTGTTTAACCTTTAACGGCTTTTCTGTATTATTTTTACAATCAGAGTTGGTTTTTGGATTTTTAGAGGAGCCTTAGGGCAAGCGAGTATATCTAATTGTAGAGATTATCAGCCAGTAGTTTTCATAAAAAGGTACCGAATTCTACCTGTAGTTGGGTAAGTAAAATTTGTTTTGTCTCAGATGTTACAGATTGAGTTGGAACTTCCATTTTTTTTTTTTTTTTTTAGAGAAGGGTGACTTCAAGGCCGTATCCAGGCGAGGTAGGGGGTTTGAACCCTCTCCCCCCCCCCCGAAATGTTTGTCTGACTCTTGAAAATGTAACAAAATGGATATAAACAAATTTTTATGCGTAAATAATTTCTTAGACCACTCTGCTTTTCTTTTTGCGAAAAATTAAGCAAGAAAAACGGGTTTTAATTTTATTAGAGCAGTGAATAAATAACAACAAAATAAACACTTAATTAAAAAACACTCCGAATATTTCGAGCCCACGTCCAGGAGCCTTCCTCAACGGAAAAAGAGAGAGAGAAAAAATCTCCCCCGAAAACAAATCCTTGTGTAAAACACCCCCCCCCCCAAAAAAAAAAAATCTGGATACGGCCCTGGGTGACTTATATTTTGTGGTTGGACGAAATGGCAAACTATTTGTACAATCAAAACAAATGAGTATTGTTTTCCTTTTTTTCTTTTTTGAGTATCTTCCAACAGGCTTCTTGGCTAGCCTTACATGCATTTTCAAACAGTTCGTGGTAACGAACTGTAAGTAAGGAGTGACCCGGCTCAATGGTAACCGAAACTCTAAAAAACGGAATATTGATACCAATAGATACATCAAAAAATCAGATTTTAAAACTGATTTCAGATATATAAGCTTTATCAAGTTTAATCTTACCCATCAAAAGTTACGCGCCTGAGAAAATTTGGCTGATTTACGAAAAAAGGGGGAAAGACCCCCTAAAATTTATAGAACCTTAATGAAAACCGCACCATCAGATTCAGCGTATCAGAGAAACCTACTATAGAGGTTTCAAGCTCCTATCTGCAAAAATGTGGAATTTTGCATTTTTTTACCAGAAGAAAGATCACGGATGTGTGTTTATTTTTTTTTTTTTTTTTTTCTTTTTCCCAGGGGTGATCGTACTAACCGAATAGCCTTAGAATATATTGGAAGGGCTAATTTAATTAGAAAATAGAAACTATAGTTTTCTATTTAAGAGACCAAAAAAATGGAGGGTAACAAAGTCCTCTCCCGCGGACATTTTTTTCCCAAAGTCATCTCATCAAAATTTTAAGATTGCTGTTTTGTTCAGATAGGTCGAAAGTATTATAACTATGTCTTTTAGGATGACTTAATCCCTCGAAGCCTCCAGGAGGAGGGCTGAAAGTTATGAACTTTACCCAATGTTAAAATATAGTATTGGTTATTGGGACCCAGCCCAATGGTAACCGAAACTCTAGAAAACGATATTTTGATACAAATAGATACATCAAAAGAATCAGATTTTAATGCTGATTTCAAATATATAAGTTTTATCAAGTTTAATTCTACCCATCAAAAGTTACGCACCTGAGAAAATTTGGCTGATTTTCGAAAAAAAGGGGAAAGACCCACTAAAAGTTATATAACCTGAATGAAAATCACACCATCATATTTCGCGTATCAGAGAACCCTACTTTAGAGGTTTCAAGCTCCTATCTACAAAAATGTGGAATTTTGCATTTTTTGCCAGAAGAAAGATCACGGGTGCGTGTTTATTTTATTTTTTTTTTTTTCCAGGGGTGATCGTATCGACCTAGTTGTCCTAGAATATCGTGGGAGGGCTCATTGGAAAGGAATTTAAAAGTTCTAGTGCCCTTTTTAAGTGACCAAAAAAAATGGAGGGCAACTAGGCCCCCTCCCACGCTCATTGTTTTCCCAAAGTCACCTGATCAAAATTTTGAGATATCCATTTTGTTCAGCATGTTCGAAACATTATAATTATGTCTTTTAGGATGACTTAATCCCCCAAAGTTCTCGGGAGGAGGGATGAAAGTTACGAACTCTACCCAATATTAACATATAGTATTGGTTATTGGGAAGTATACAGTACAGACGTTTTCAGGGGAGATTTTTCCTGGTAGTGGGGGGGAGGTCGTGCAGGGACTTACGCAGGGGGGCCTCCGGCCCCCCCCCGAAATCTCTCGATTTATTTCATTTTCCCATAATTTTCTGATTTTTCTCTCAGAATAATGGGTTTGAAGGATTTGCCCCCCCCCCCCAAACAAATTGCTGTGTACATGCCTGGGGTCGGGGGTTATGTAGGAGGATCTTTCCATGAAGAAGGTTTTCATGGGGGAAGGGACATTGCTATGAAGGGGACGCCGGACATCCCAGCATTATTTAAGAAAAGATCAGAAATTAAATATAAAAAAAACAAGTTTTTTAACTGCAACATCAAAACTTTAAACGAACAGAAAATATTACATATATGATTGGGTTCACCCCCTAGTCAATACCTCACTCTTTAAGCAAGAGATTTTTTAGTACTTTCATAAGAGCTATTTATTCTAATTAACGGCCTTTGTGATTAAGCGGCCATTTTTAAAGAATTGGAACAAAATTTGAACTTTCGCTTAAAGAGCAAGGTATTGACTAGGGAGCGAACCCCTAATATATGTATTAAAAATATATGAATATAGAAGTTCGTTTCGTAAGTTAATTCGTAAGTTACGTATATTTATTACTAATAAAAACGTTCGTAAATAAAATGAAACAAGTTTCGAGAAAGCCATTTAACCAGATAAAAGTAAATTAATATGAAAATTTTGTTTTAATTATTCATGAACTGTGAGCGAAGATTAAAACCTGCATTTATTCAAAAACATTCAAAAAATAAATAAAAAAAAACAACAAGTTTTTTCAACTGAAAGTAAGGACCAACATTAAAACTTAAAACGAACAGAAATTATCCCGTATATGAAAGGGGTTGTCCCCTCCTCAACGCCGCTCTTTACGATAAAGTTTGACTTTCTCACAACTCTATTTTTTTAAAAAATAAAAAACTTTAGCGTAAAGAGCGAGGCGTTGAGCAGGGGACGGCCCCTTTCATATACGGAATAATTTCTGTTCGTTTTAAGTTTTAATGTCGCTCCTTACTTTCAGTTTAAAAAACTTTTTTTTTGTTTAATCTTGGTAAAAAGCAAGCACGACCCTTGAAGAAGGTGTATTAGAGCATCTATATAAGTGATGTTCAATGGTTGAATGAATCCAATTTTATCGTTATTTCATGTTGTCATGGTCCAATTTAAGTAAATAGTCTATCTCAAGTAATATCCTGCAAATGTTAGCTGTTAGCGCGAAGAGCCATTTTAAAATATGTCATTATAAAAGTAGCCGTTTATAATCACATTACTACCATTATTGTTACAAAATATGAAATTTTTGTTACGAAATGGCAAAATGTTACGGAATGGCAAAATGGCAAATTATTGTTACGAAATGGCAAAACACTCGTTGCAAAAAAATACGTCAGATAAACCCAGAAAGTATAGATTTTATTCTTAGTATATATATAATATTATACATATGATATATTTAAAGCATTTATATACTGATTTTATGTAGATTGCAAATGCTAGTATTTTCATGCAAAAGGACCAGTTCGACCAATTTCAGGGAGCTTCCGCTCCGTAATCTAGTACTAGTGGCCATCTAGTACTAGCGATCAATGCGAGAACTTATTTGATTGCTTTGTAATTATTTTGTAATAAGTCACTATGCAATGTGAAAATTTTCTTTAAAATTTCTTCTCAGAATTTTCTAATTTAGTACTTCGGTCATCTAGTAGCAGCGATCAAAGGGAGAGTTTATTTGATTGCTTTGTAACTATTTTGTAATAATTTACTATGTAATGTGAAAATTCTCTGGTTTACTTCAATTGAAACTGTTATCTAATAACGATACCATAACAATGCATAACATAGTAATTATAATAAATAGCAATATTTTAAATAATTTAGTAATAATTAAAAACTAACACAGTTTAATTTTTTTGGAAACAAACGAGGTTCCAGCAACTATTTTTGACCTAGGTCAAGTGCTAGGGCTTTAGAATTTTCCACAATGCGTGCTACTATTTGATATTGACTTGTATTCAGGGCCGTATCCAGGACTTTTTACCGGGGGGCGTTTTACATTAGGATTTTTTTTCGGGGGGGGGGGCCAAAAACGCATACAAAATTTGTTTATGTTCATTTTTGCTACGTTTTAACGAGTCAGACGAACATTTAGGTGGGGGGCCAAACCCCTTAACCCCCTCCTCCCTGGCTACTGCCTTGCTTGAATTCCTCATATGCTTTTTTTGTGACAATCTTGTTATTTTGCTATTTTATGCTCTTTCTACTTTCCTCTCTAGCTGTGTAAAAGGACACAAACCTTGCAAAAGCTCACAGAACAGATTTTGGGCTATCCTACACGGATATCACCACAAGTTCGATCATACTTCATATGCATTAAGGGCAGAAAAATTGCGTTTGCTTTATTCACATAGATTATTATATGTTCCAATCCAGACAATTTTAGAATTTAAACCAAGGTCAAATAAAATGATAATAGAATTAATATAAAAGTCACATCCAAAAAGTTAAGAGTTTTGTAAATGTAATTCGCCAGCAGAAATACAGTAAAAAGAGCAATTCGTAAACAATTATTTGGAACAGGCAGATGCAAACTGCTTTTGGTTTTAGATTTTATTTTAAGTTGGGTCTCTCACTACTATATCTAATATAGACACATGGTGGGAAATCGAAGTTTCAAAGGCGGTATATCTGCATAAATGCTAATCTGGAACGTATTAGGAACTGTAGTGAATCACTATTTTGCGCTTTTTGTTATTAATTAGCAGCTTGTATGATTTATACGGTTAAATCATGAATCTACGCGCTATATTTTGAAAAATCACTAGATTTAGGAAAAAATTACTAGTTTTGGAACAAAAATCACTAGCTAGAAGAAAATCACTAGGTAACATAAAAAATCACTAGATATAGTGATAAATTATTAGGGGTGGTAACCCTGCTTTCACAGCACTCTGTTAGGATTTGGACCCCACTGCGAGCAAGCTGCTTGTCTCTGAAATCTTGTCTCTGTAATTTTCGTTCATCTTGAATTGAAAAGAAAGCCATCATACTTGTCCACTCTGTGTGATTGGTGAAGAGGGGGTGAAGTGTAGTTCAGTTTTTTCAATGCATCAATGTCTAGCCCACTGTGTTATGTTTTGTATTGTTTTCTGATATTATGGGGGGGGGGACCAGACTTGATCTTTCGAAAAATTATACTACAACCAAAAAAAAATCCACATATTCGAAAAATCGACGACCAAAAAAGTTACCTTTTTTATTTGCGATTAAATCCTTTTAAATCTGGAGTTCCGATTAACTTCTGGAGTTCCGTGTGGTTACTTGCTATGTTGTTTTTTAATGTATAGTTAACTTGTCCGAAAAATAGTTTCAAAGATTGTATGGTCAATGTAAATATAAAAGAAATAGTTTTATCGCTCACCAAAAAATGAACCTAAGAATATCAAACAGTTCGTGGTAACGAACTGTAAGTAAGGAGCGACCCGGCTCAATAGTAACCGAAACTCTAAAAAACGAATGCTGATTTCAAATATATAAGTTTCATCAAGTATAATTTTTCCAATCAAAAGTTACGCGCCTGAGAAAATTTGCCTTATTTTCGAAAAAAAGGGGAAAACATCACCTAAGAGTCATAGAACTTTAATAAAAATCACACCGTCAGATTCAGCATATCAGAGAACCCAACTATAGAGGTTTCAACCTCCTATCTGCAAAAATGTGGAATTTTGTGTTTTTTCGCCAGGAGAAAGATCACGGATGCGTGTTCTTTTTTTGTTTTTTTTTCCCAGGGGTAATCATGTCGATCCAGTAGTCCTAGAATATCCCGAGAGGGCTCATTTGAACGGAAATTAAAAGTTCTAGTGCCCTTTTTAAGTGACCAAAAAAATTGGAGGGGAACTTGGCCCTCTCCCACACTCATTTTTTTCCCGAAGTCACCCAATCAAAATTTTGAGATAGCCATATTGTTCAGCATAGGCCAGATTTCACAGCATTATTTAAAAAACAATCAGAAATTAAATTAATATAAGACAAGTTTCTTTCAACTGAAAACAAGGAGTAACATAAAAAATGAAAACAAACAAAAAGTATTACTTTTATGAGTAGGTTCGCCCCCTCGTCAATACCTCACCCTTTATGCTAAGTTTTTTTAGTAATTTCAAAACAGCTATTCTAATTAACCGGCCTTTGTGATTCAGGGGTTTGTGATTTGAACAAAATTCAAACTTTAGCGTAAAGAACGAGGTATTGACTAGGGAGCGAACTCCCTAATATACGTAATAAGAACATACGAATATAGAAATTCATTACGTAAGTTAATTCGTAAGTTACGTCAGAACAAAATTTCGAGAAAGCCAATTAGCCAAAAAAAGGAAAATTAATAACCGAATTTCGTTTTTAATTATTCATGTACGGTGAGCCAAAATCAAAGCTGCATTAATTCAAAAACGTTCAGAAATTACCTAAAAAAAAAACAAGATTTTTTAACTGAAAGTAAGGAGTGATATTAAAACTTGAAACGAACAGAAATTATTCCGTATATGAAAGGGGCTGTTCCTTCCTAAACGCCTCGCTCTTTACGCTAAAGTTTGACTCTGTCTCACAACTTTATTTTTTTAAACAACAAAAAACTTTAGTGTAAAGAGCGAGGCGTTGAGGAGGGTACAGCCCCTTTCATATACGAAATAATTTCTGTTCGTTTAAGTTTTAATATTGCTCCTTACTTCCAGTTAAAAAAAACTTGTTTTTTTTAGTTAATTGGTTGAAAAGTTGAGGCTAAGTCAGTCCTATGTTAATTTACCCAGACTATTTGGTCACTGTTGTCATATGACTAAATATAAGCTTATTTAAATGGTTTCAGGCACAGATGAATAGGGAGGGTAAGTGTCGCAAAACTTCTTTTCCTTCGCTCAAGGGTAATTGTTAAGAACTCCTGCATTTGTAGGGATATTGAGGTATGAGAATGAAGGCATTATTTTACCTTGGAAAGGGAGAGGTCCAGCAATATGAAAGACTATCAAATGTTCAGTTATTTGCCATTTTTTGCTCAAAAGCTATTATATATAGCCCTCCAGCTATGCTCCAGAGCTTTTCAGCCTAATCCCCAGCCCACCCCTAATTTAAATTACACGTTTACAAGCCTGAGGGAATATATATTATATTCTTACTATTTCTGTATGTTTGTTGCTGATGATACCAAAATCTTTCGAAACAATGTTGTTTCAAGACTTCTTATTTAGTTTTTAGTTTTTAGTTTAGGAATTTAGTTTTTTTTTAAACCATGTACCATATAGTTAACCTATTTTGGTGTCTTCTTGGCCAACCTCCATCCGCATACTAAATTAGATTACATGTTTAGGAGCCCGAGGGAATACATATTATAATCGTACTGTTTCTATTTGTTAGTTAGTGATGATACTAAAATCTTTCGAAAAAAAACATGTACCACATAGTTAACCTATTTTGGTGTTTTCTCGGCCAACCCCCACTCCAAATTAGGCTACTTGTTTACAAAGCTGAGGGAATATATATTATATTTGTACTATTTCTATATGTTAGTTGTTGATGATACCGAAATCTTTCGTTAAATATTTATTCATAATTCTTATGACATTTCTCTAAAAACCTGAACTTTGAGGAATCATCAACACAGGCTGTAAGAAAATTACCAAGTCTCATTGTGTAGAGGAAATAACACTTCCGATTTTCTGCATAAGAGTATTTGCGGTCTGAGAAAAATAAAATAAGTGACATACTAACATAAACAGCTTCATTTACAGTGCCTGGGAAACTTGCCTTTTTTTTATATTCTCTTCTCTTTTATTATTTGAAGCTTAAACATTTACTATTGACAACATACACATTGAAGCAAAATAAGTATGCAACCACCTCAAATCACCACAAATCATAGCAACGCCGTACCCAGGATTTTTTTTTTCGGAGGGGGTTTTACTAAAAAAAAAATTCGGGGGGGGGGTTACACAAAAAAAACTCTAAAAAACGGATACAAAATTAGTTTATATTCATTTTTGTTACATTTTTACGAGTCAGACAAACATTTCAGGGGGAGGGGTTAAACCCCCGACCCCCCCCCCCCCCTGGAGACGGCCTTGGATCATACCGCTAGAGAGATGGGGTGAAGGAGAATTTAACTTGAGCACCTGATACAGCTTTTATCTATGACTAAATATTGAGTAAAATTTAATAGAATTTAGTCAAATTAGTAAATTTACAACAAGCTTTTTAAAGTTAGTTATAAATTTCTCCTTGTTGTTTAATCACGAAGACAATGTGACATGCAGCGTTGCGACTGTAGAGAAGAAGTTAAGGAAATTTTTCGCATATCTTTAACAACAGTTCTGAATTTCCCTAACATCGAGCAGAAACAGGTTTTAACCTTTGGCATAGCTGTGTGTACCTTGCACTATTTCTTTCAAGAGATCCATTAGGTTACAAGAGGTCCCATAATTTAAAGGATGTGCAAGGCGTTCTTCAACAGCTGCATCAGCGTCTGAAAGGTACATTTTGGCCATATGAAGGCGGTTGAAAATCCCCTTCAGGGGTTTGTAATGCATGTGCTGCTAAACTAGTTTGGTGATACATTTGTCCAACTACTTTGAAGCTGAAGTCAGTAATGAACCTTATCTTATCTTGACTATTAATGGTTTGATCAACGCTTAAGTGAAATGAAGTTTCATGTAACTTCCAGCTTTGTTCGTAGAACTGTTTAGAGAACAGGCGACGTCCTAAAAAAAGGTAGACCAATTCATTTGGAAATTGTGGAGGTAACAATGCAATTCAACCAAGCAAGCAGCAACCTCCAAATGATAACTTTTTTTGCTACTCTTTCCTCGGGGAAACGGAGGGCTCCACAGTGAATACACACATCGTTGAAGGGCTTCAATAACTTTTAATTAACGCTTGCGTAGTTTCCGGCTTCTTTGCAGGTTTATATTGGGTTATATGCAACAGTTTGTTAGCGTCGAAGATTGTAATGGTGTTACTCTTCTAACGAAACATTTCTTTCTTCTTCACTTTCATTTTTAAAACTGACAGCTACTTCATTTTGACAGCGAATACATTTCTGTCTCTTTTCTTCTAACAGCACAATTATTTGTACTTCCCTTCCATTTTTGACAAGTTCTGATACTTGCTTCCGCGTGTCTGCTAACCGCATATTTCGTTATTCTTCAGTTTTACCTTAGAACACCTTCTGATTTCCTCTATCGCTTGTAATTCTTGCTGCCGCTTATCTTCTAACCACATATCTCTTTGTTCTTCACTTTTATTTTGATTCGTTCTGATTCTCGTTGTTGCATGTCTCGTACCCGCATATTTCTCTGTTCGTTTGCTCGTTTAAAAAGATGTATGCTTCTATATATGGATTCTCATTGTCGCTTGTCTTCTAACCGCAGACAATTTGTATTTTCATACAGATGCCTATTCTAGGATTTTTGTCTGTTACTGCTAATTGAATCCCCTACATAGGTTTCTGATAGGATTTGAACTTTTGGTTTTCTTTTTTAAGGTTTTTTGAATTGCTGTAATCCATTGTTAAAATGTATACAAATATTTTTCCAGTAACCAGTTTGCTGTTCTTTACGCAATGTATTGTCTTTCAATACTGTGTCTTTTCAAAGATATTGAATTGTTAAAGCAAGTCCAATTTCTAACAACGATTTCTACTAAGCTTAAAACCTTTGGTTTTAATTTTCAAGATTTTTAAATTGTTGTAATCCCTTGCTAAAATACACGGCCGTACCCAGGATTTTTTTTCGGAGGTTTTTTTTACTCAACGACTCTTTTCTGGGGGGGGGGGTACATAAAAAAAACATTTAGGGAGTCAAAAAAACATTTGGGGAGGGGTTCAAACCTCCCTAACCGGCCTTGCTAAAATATATACAAATACTTTTGCAATTACCAGTTTTTTGCTCTTTACTCATTTAAATGTCTTTTCATACTGAAGTATTCAAAAATATTTGACTATTACAGCATGTCCGATTTCTAACAACGATTTCTAATAAGCTTCACACTTTTGGTTTTATTTTTCAAGGTTTTTGAATTGTTGTAATCCCTTGTTAAAATATACACAAATATTTATGCAATTACATATAAATATTATATATAAAATAAATGCAAGGCTGTGTACAAATTCTGAATTACACTTTGCCCAGTGTTTCTACAAAGTAATAACATGTTGTCAGATACTAAACCTTATACAATGTGAAGTGCAAGGGTTAAACCCCCTGTCAAAACAATTATTAAATCATGCGTTCATGCGTAGAATTTATCCTTTGGTTCAAAGGTATGATCTCAAAGCAACTGACAAAACACTAATTTTTATGATTTATTTGAAAAGGACTGTCAAACGGTTATTTTAAGTATATATTATGAGATTACTCTAATTAAAGGTCAATGGTGCAATAAACAAATAGAAATGCTGCCATAAAACTAAGATAATTGGCAAACCAAACACAGCTGGGTATTTTAATACCCTAAATACACGGGTATTTTGATACTTAAATTTTGATACTAACAAAAAAAATTGATACTTAAATAAGGGATACTAAATTTCTAAGCTCTTTGATGAGCTGCTTTACCAATAGCTGTGGCCAAACAACCTAAACTCATGACAGTTTAGCCATTACATCCGAGCTACAGTTTAGCCACACTTGCACGAAATCGCGCACGACTACAGCGCAAATAATACATCCTGTGCGTAATTTGGGGAGTTGAGTAATATTCAACTTTCATTTGTAATCTTTATGTTTGACCAATCAGAGTGAAAATTTGCTTAGAATTAGCTAAAAAAATTAAATATATAACATCAAAACCAGAGAGTACAAGAGCTTATAAAATTGGAAATTGGTGCGTGTCGAGAAGAAAATTCACCGACGCCATCTAACACCTATGATTTGGTTCCCTTTAAAGCCTACCCGAAACTTCCACATTGTTGTCTTTTCTGGTCCTTTGAATTTTAGAGGAGGTCTAGAAAAAACCAGAAGAAAGGATTTTTTACCACTAGGCCTACCAGCATAAAACCAACAAGCCTATTCCACTTGTCAAGATTTTCCTAGACCTATTTCGTGCAAAATGAATTTTGACTTAAAATAATTAATGAAAACGAAAAGTGCTGATTGGTCGCAACTTATGGATTCAGCATCTATTCTATGACATTACATATTCGTTGCAGCAATTATCAATTTTTTTTCTGATTTTTGGATGAAGTTACCAGAGGCTAAACTGTCAGTGGAGCAAATGGTTTCGAGTCCTTATCTTTCCCCGTTAAATCTCAAAAGATTAAACTCCTATAAGTGTATCTTTCTCTTTGATCAAAGCCACCAGCTAGACTTGCGGAACACAAGCTTTAGAATTTGGAACTGGTTTGAATACAATAGGAGCGACCAATCATTATCAGAGCAAAATATTTAACGGGAGACATACAGGTGCAAATCTTCAGAATTTTTATTGGGGTTACAAGAGGGGTCTATATCCGGATAGTCAAGGGGCATGGGATATATAATAATTTTTTATCCACATTTTTGGTGGAGAAACTGCCTCTCCTTGCCCCCCCCCCCCCAAACGACGCCCCTAGATACATACAGACCGAACTATTTTTCTTTACATTATCCATACTATCAATGCTGTCCAGTCTGCGGTTTTTTTCTTAATTTCGTTGTCTTTTGAACCCTTTTAGGTTCAAAGAAATTGTTGTGAAAGGAAATATTTAAAATTATAAATATTTAAAATATTTATAATTGTAGAGAATCAAAACTCTAATAACTATTACAATTCTATCAACGAGACAAGCCAAAGGAAAATGAATTTTTCTCTGTTTTAGAAATGTTGTAAGACTTGCTTAACGCTCTTTTCTTAAGTTAGTGGCAACCCTGTATGCAGACAAGGTATAACCATCGACGCTATTTACCTTAGCCCATTTCTTTCTTTTTAAGTCGTTTTCTCAACTCATCAATTTTTCTTTGTCCCTTAAATTTGTTGAATTTGCGAGCCATTTTTGACTTTTTCCGAATGTTCAATTGCTTCCAAATTTTTTCAGTGCATCCACTTTCCATGACAGTGTGGTAATATAAATTAAATTAAATTTTTTTAATTAAAATTTTAAAAAATGCAGTAATAAATTAAATTAAAATTTTATCTTCTTGTATTCTCCTCCTTATATCAATAAAACTAGACCCCGGCGCGGCGCCGGACCGACCGAACGCCGCGAATGAGAGGTCTGGTTAAGCGCCATCCAAGTGTCGCTACGCCGCCGGCGCACCACAGGAGCACCGCAGCCGGCAGAGGCGACGGCGTTCAGCTGACTTTGAATTAATTTTGCGGCAATTCCTTACTGCGTCAACCGCGAAGTCAGAGCTTTGCAGTTGACCCAAAACGAACAGAAATTACAATAAATAACCGAGTCAAACTCAAAACGAGAAGAAATCAAGAGGAGTAGGGCTTAAACGCCATATGACTTCCCAGGGCCAGAACAAAATTTGTACTTTGCTGAAAAATTATAAATGTTTTTATTTTCACAACTTTAACGATTCAAATAATATTAAAATACTGATAACTAAATAATAGTATATGCATATTGAACTGACAATGCACATTCATTAGTATTTTTTTCAGTAAATTGCAAATTATGTTCTGGCCTTGGGAAGGCATAGAGGGTTATCATTCTCAAAGACCTAATTTCTAAAACTTTTAACTATGTTGAACAAAATGACTATCTAAAAATTTTGATTGGATGTGTTTGGGGAAAAGGTGGGCGTGAGAGGGGGTTTGGTTGGCCTCAAATTAAAAAGGGTACTATTAAAAAGGGTACTAGCCATTTCAATTTCCAATCGAATGAGCCCTTTTTCAAGTTTCTACAACAAAACTTTCAATAAAAACCTTATATGCTCCCAGGGCATAACTTACAACCCTTATCCTGAGGGCTGCTGGGGGAGTGTTATCCTCTTAGATATAATTTTTGGACCTTTCAACTATTTTGAACAAAATGGCTATCTCAAAATTTTGATTGGATATGTTTGGATAAATTGTGGGCGTGGAAGGGGTGTTAGTTGCCTTCCGATCACTTTTGACTATTAAATAGGGCACTAGCCATTCCAATTAACAATTCAATGAGCCCTTTTTGAAGTTTCTACGACAACGCTTTCTATAAAAAACCTTATATGCCCCCAGGGAATAACTTACAACCCTTGCCCTGAGGGCTGTAGGGGGGGGGGGGGGAGTTGTCACCTTCAAACATGTAATTGCCAGAAATTTCAAGTACGTAGAGCAAAATGGCTAACCCAAATTTTCGATTGGATTTGTGTGAGGAAATGGTGGGCTCGAGAGGGGAGTTAGTTGCCCTGTCACTTTCGACTATTATGAAGGGTACTAGCTCTTTGAATTTCCAATCGAACGAGCCTTTTTTGAAGTTTCTACGACAACGCTTTCTATAAAAAAAAACCTTATATGCCCCCAGGATATAACTTACAACCCTTACCCTGAAGGCTGTGGGGGAGTGTCCTCCTCAAAAAAATAATTTTTATCTGGAAATCAGTTACGCTGAACAAAATGTCTATCTCAAAATTTTGATTGGATATGTTTGGGGAAATTGTGGGCATGGAAGGGGTGTTAGTTGCCTTCTAATCACTTTCAACTATTAAAAAGGGCACATGCCACTTCAATTTTCAATCGAATGAGCCCTTTTCGAAAATTCTACGAAAACTCCTTCGATACGAAGTGCCATGGTATGGAAAAAAAAAAAATAATAATAACAGATTGTGCCAACATCGTTCTTTACTTAGGCAGCGCGATTGCGCTGCCTAGAATTTCGCGTGTTTGTTTGAACCATAAGGTGACCTAGTTAATTATTAAGTAAATTATATTTTTAATGTAAAGTGGAGACGGTATCCTATCAAGTTGGTATCCAGAGGGGGGAGGGGTAGGGAGGTATATTTGAATGATAATATCTCGATTTTTTTTATTGAAAGCAGGGATGTCAAAAAGTTATTTTTTTTTTTTTAATTTAAAGCAGACACGGTATCCTATCATGGTGGTATCCTATCACGGTATCCTATCATGGTGGTATCCAGAGGGGGGGAGGTAGGGCGCTATCATATTTAAATGATAATACCGCGATTTTGTTTTTTGAAAGCAGGGATGCCAGTAAGTTAATTATTTTTTTAATTTAAATCAGAGACGGTATCCTATCAAGATGGTATCAAGATAGGTGGTATCCAGAGTGGGGGGGGGGGGTTAGGGAGGTATAATATTTAAATGATAATATCTCAAATTGATTTTTTAAAGCAGGGCTGCCAAAGAGTTAATTATTTTTTAATTTAAAGCAGAGACGGTATCCTATCAAGGTAGTTTCCAGAGGGAGGGGGGGTGGTTAGGGAAGTATTATATTTAAATGATCATATCTTGAATTTTTTTTTATTGAAAGCAGGGATGCCAAAAAGTAAATTGTTTTTGTTTTTTTTAATTTAAAGCAGAGATGGATCTTATAGAACATTAAATGGCTGCTTTAAAAAAATAAAAAAGGGAGTGTGAAGGGAGATGAGCGACTTCTACAGGAATATGACAGTTTGGTTGCTACCAGTAGCTACTAGGTGGAATATCCTATGAAAGTGTACTGTCAATGAGTAGAGAAAGTAAATTTGTAAATTCAAGCTGTGATTTGAGAAAGACTACTGAAAACATTAATGTTTGCTGTCAACATTGATCGCGCCGGCGGCACGCAGCCGCTGCTGTTTTTGGCCCCGCCGCCGCCGGTCTTCCCTCATTGGCGCGGCACCGGGGTCTAAATAGAACAATACAAATAGGTCATTTGGCACATGAGAGAGCATACAACAAACATATTTATATAAGACATTGGCGCCCATAAGGGGGCGGGGGCAGGGGAATGCCAGCTCTCCCCTGTCTGAATGACATTGCCTTATATTTTTAAATTTTGTTCTGAGATTTCTATTATCCAGCATTGGAAGTGCCGATTTGATCAGGTAAGCCCCCACCTAAAATTCAGCTTCTGGGCACCTATGTACAAGACTTGATGGTGCAGCGTTAAAACACTCGCCTATGGCCCTGGTAATTTTGTTCCGAATGTCAGATAAGACGAATTTTAGTTAAAAACTTATTAAGGGCTTTTTAGTGTTAAAGAAGAGTAATAAGTCAAAAATAATTTGTTTAAACCTGCTTTAAAAACGTACTAAAAAGTAAAAATCGTTTCTTTCTCGTGAGTCAATGAATACAAGTGAAAACGAAGGGTTCAAAACGGATTGGGCTTTACACAAATCTTAAACGAGTCTTCCTAAACTCGCCGAGTTTTTTCGTTTACACATCATTTATAACTAAGACCAATTTGACATACATATTATTTAAAACCCAATTCGTTTTGAGCCCTTCTTTTTTACTTATATTTATGATTCTTGAGAAAAAAATTTATTTTCTACTTTCTAGTCTATTTTGAAAATATTATTAGTCCTTTTTTTTATCATGAATGGTCGATTTCTTAATGCAGATCGTGATAACAATTATTTAACATTGACACTGTCATAGTGCCATAGTCAGTGCTTTCACGTTAACTTAGTAAATAGTGAAGTAACTCCAGTGTTGTTTTTTTACGATCCTATTATAAAGAATCGGTGATCGTTCAAAGTTGTGGGAGGGCTTCTTCAATTATAAGTTATGAGGTCTAGTGTGCTTTTTCACATGAATCAATGTATGTAGCACACGTTTTCCACGACTTTTCCAAGTTTCCATGACATTTGTTATCAGAGAATCCGAGGCTAATATTGTAACATTCATTCCACAAGCAAAACAAAGTAAGTGAATATCTCGCATATGATCATTGAGATCCATCAAAGTTTGCATTTATGGATTTTTGAATTTAATAGTCTACGCGTTAACTTAGACACAGTAACGATTGATGTATCTTTCTCTTGACTACCCCTCCCTCCTCATTTTGTCATACAAGCATAAAATAAATGAAAATAACTTGAAATAGAAAAAAAAGTTGACAATGGCCCCATTTAAGCGCGAATCTTGACATGTATAGCTTTTCGAAGTGACAAAAGCGAATCACCAGGAGCCACACCACTTGCGCCCCCAGGTATGTAGCTCCACTGTATCGAATCAAAATTTTAAGATAGGTGTTTTAATTAAAATGGTCAGAAAGCTTAAAAAGTATGCCACAGGGTTGCATGATGGGTTCAGCTCTAAGGAAGATGACACATAATCAGGGTTGCCGCTCTTAGTGATTTATCACTATTTCTAGGGATTTTTTATACTGCTAATGCTAAAAAATCACTGAATTTGCACATAAATTACTAGACTATTGAAGAAAATCACTAAATCATCCCAAAAATCACTAAAATCTAGTGATTTTTTGTCACCGGGTGGCAACCCTGCACATAATTGTGGAGATTGCAGTTTTAAGACATGCTTAATAGAAGCATCAAAACAGGTGCATTTTAAGACAAAGATGGTCAAGTTCGACCTTTTCAGCATCAACATTTTACAAGATTTTAAACCTGAATCACATGAAGAACCTCGGTGAGGGTATCGGGTATAATTTTCAGCCTCCAAAACAGCCATAATCTTTGCTGAGCCGTTTTCAGCGAAAATAGAAAGAATAAGAAGGAAATAATAGTCCTTGAGAAAATATAAAAGAGAAACCTTAAAAAAACTTTCAAAAACTGGCTGTGCCTTTATTAATATTCTGAACGAAATATTTGCATTTTGCTTCTTTTTTCACTGGCTGTTGAATAACGTCGTATTTATTCACTGTTCTACACTTTCTCGGTTTATCAAAATTCCCCTCATTTTAAATCTGCTCTTTTCAAATACCAAGAAAGTGAATTGACTACAAAGTTAAGCTATTCATTTTAAGTTATTCTGTTTTACATACCAATTTTTTTTTTCTGATATGAAACCTTAACTAAGCAAATACACAGGAGTTTGGTTCTTCGATTCATCCACCCACCCAAAAAAATTTAAGATTTCAAATTTTTACGTACCCGAGATTTCAAATAAGGGTGAAATCTGCCACTAGTATCGAAAATAAAAAACCATTAGTGCCTACTAGCATTTTGCGATTTCGTTCCTTTTTTAGCCTACCCTAAACTGTCTCATGCCTGTCCTTGAATGCGCTTTAGGATGTTAGAGAGGGTATTTCTGAAGATCTGTAATACACAAGTTAAACTGAAGCTTAACCATTGCACTTCCTGGCTGAAGGGCCACGAAACGGAGATCAGCACCGCCGGTTTGGACCTTAAGGGTCTAGTGCCGCATCCTTTACCTTTACCTTTAACGATCAGGTGGCTTAGGAAAAACTTCCCAAAATACAAATAATTTATATTTGTTTAGATTTTCATATTTTCTCCTCCCCTGAAAAATGTTGCCTCTACTTTCAAAATCAAATTTCTCCATATATAACATTGACAAATTATCCACTTACCGGCATAGTCATTTATAGCTATGACCATTGTCATGGTTGAGCCAAGAGGTACGATTCCTGTGACAGGACTAGCCCATGGCCCCTTTCCATTTTGTATTTCCATCCAACAGTCAACGTTGTCCCCTGTAAAAAAAACAAATACAAGTAAAAATTTGAAAAAAAAATTTCGGAGAAGGGAACACTTAAAAATTAAAGCATACGTGTACATTATCCCGAACACACTCAAGAAGTGAAGTTATGTTAGTCATAAAGAAATATACCAAAATATGATGAAAATATAAGACTTAGTAACAAAATTACAGAAACTAAAACAGATAATTATGAATAGATGCCGCCCAGAACGTATTATAGACAGCGCAATCGCGCTGCCTAAGCAAAGAACGATGTTGGCACAATATATTATTATTTTTTTGTTTTTTCTTTTTCCATGCAGGGCACTTCTTGTCGAAGGAGTTGTCATAGCAGCTTCGAAAAGGGATCATTCGATTGAAAATTGGAGTGGCTAGTTCCCTTTTTAATAGTCGAAAGTGATTGGAGGGCAACTAGCCCCCCCCCCGCCCAGCATTCCCCCAAACACATCCAAACAAAATTTTGAGATAGCTATTTTGTTCAGTGTAGTTGATTTCTAGATAGAAAACATGTTTTTGAGGAGAACACTCCCCCACAACCCTCATGGCAAAGGTTTTAAGTTATGCCCTGGGGGCATATAAGAACGATGTTGGCACAGTGTATTTTTTTTTCTTTAGACCAGGACACTTTGTATCGAAGAAGCTGTCGTAGAAACTTCGAAAAGGACTCAATTCAATTGGAAATTTGAGTGGCTTGTGCCCTTCTTAATAGTCGAAAGTCATCGGAAGGCAACTAACACCCCTTCCACACCCACCATTTCCCAAAACACATCCAACGAAAATTCTGAAATAGCCATTTTGCTCAGCGTAGTTGATTTCCAAATAGAAATTATGTTTTTGAGGAGGACACTCCCCCACAGCCCTCAGGGCAAGGGTTGTAAGACATGCCCTGGGGACATATAAGGTTTTTATAGAAGGCGTTGTCGTAGAAACTTTAAAAAAGGCTCATTCGATTGAGAATTCAAAGTATTAGTGCCCTTTTTAATAGTCTAAAGTGATTGGAAGGCAACTAACCACCCTCTCCCGCCCACCATTTCCCCAAACACATTTGAGATAGCAATTTTATTCAACATAGTTTTAAGTTTTGGAAATTAGGTCTTTGAGGATGACAGACCACCCACAGCCCTCAGGGCAAGGGTTGTAAGTTATGCCCTGGGGGCATATACGGTTTTCATTGAACGCGTTGTCGTAGAAACTTCAAATAGGGCTCATTCGATTGGAAATGTAAATGGCTAGTGCCCTTTTTAATAGTCGAAAGTGATTGGAAGGCAACTAACACCCCTTCCACGCCCACCATTTCCCCAAACAAATCCAATCAAAATTTGAGATAGCCATTTTGTTCCACACAGTTTAAAGTTCAGGAAATTATACCTTTGAGCAGGATATTCCCCCACAGTCTTCGGGGCAAGGGTTATAAATTATGCCCTGGGGGCATATAAGGTTTTTTATTTAAATCTTTGCCGTAGAAACATGAAAAAGGGCTCGTTCGATTGGAAATTCAAAGGGCTAGTGCCTTTTTTAATAGTCGAAAGTGATTTGAGCCCCCAGCCCTCAGGGCAAGGGTTATAAGTTATGGCCTAGGAGCATATAAGGTTTTTGTTGACAGTGTTGTCGTAGAAACTTCAAAAGGGCTCCTTTGATTGGAAATTGAAAGGACTAGTGCCATTTTAATAGTTGAAAGTGATTGGGGAGTGACTAACGCCCCTCTCACGCCCACCATTTCCCAAAACACATCCAATACAAATTTTGAGATAGCCATTTTGTTTAACGTAGTTGAAAGTTCTGGAAATTAGGTATTGGAGGATGACAACCACCTTAACAGCCCTTAGGGTAAGGGTTGTACATTATGCCCTGGGGGCATATAAGGTGCTTATAGAAAGTGTTGTCGTTTCAAAATGGCTCACTCGATTGGAAATCGAAATTCCTAGTGTCCTTTTTAATAGTCGAAAGTGATTGGAAGGCTTAATATTTTTATAGTAAAGATTGATGTGGGTATAACGTATTATTTTTTGTTGTTGTTGTTGTTGTTTAGACCAGGGCATTTCGTATCGAAGGAGTTATCGTGGGAACTTCGAAAAGGGCTCATTTGATTGAAAATAGAAAGATCTGATGTCCTGTTTAATAGTCGAAAGTGATTGGAGGGCAACTAATCCCCCTTCCACGCCCATCCTCTCATTTGCCCATCATGTTTAAAAACTAAATATTGCCTTAAGATTAAATCAAAATGCACTGTGTTAATACTAATTCCCAATAAGGCATTCTCCAGCATGCAAATAGCAGGCCAAACTATAAATTCTTAAGAAAACGAAAAGAATTGAGGTATTATTTTCTTTTTCTCTGAAACGACTATATCAATATAAAACGAACAGAAATTAATTTAATAATCTTTTTCAACAAAAAATATTTTTCAAAAAAAAGTAAAGAAATTCCATTAAACAAATAATGAACAAACATAAAATAAAATAATCTTTCAAGCGTGAAACTACCACAAATCGGTATCGATAAATAAATGAAACCCAAAACGAACAGAAATTACAATAAATAATCGAGTCAAACTCAAAACGAGCAGAAATTAACAGAAGTTGGGCTCAAAAACCTTATGCCTTCCCAAGGCCAGAACAAAATTTGCACTTTACTGAAAAAATACGAATGAATCTGTATTGTCAGTTTAATATACAAATACTGATACTTAGTAATCAAAATGTTAATATTGTTTGATTTATTAAAGTTATACAAGTAAAAACATTTATATTTTTTTTCAGTAAAGTGCAAATTATGTTCTGGCCTTGGGAAGACATAGGGGCTTTGAGCCCAACTTCTGTTTAATTTTTGCTCATTTTGAGTTTGACTCGGTTATTTATTGTAATTTCTGTTCTTTTTTGGTTTCATTTATTTATCGATGCTGATTTGTGGTAGTTTCACGCTTGGTAGATTATTTGATTTTATTTTTGCTCATTTTTTGTTGAATGGAGTTCTTTACTTTTCTTTGAAAAACTTATTTTGTGGAAAAAGGATTTTTAATTAATTATATTAAATACCTATCCTAGCCACATCTACATATTAAATGTCTAATTAAAATATCACTGCATCATAGTTTTCCCCACTAAGACTAAGCTAATTATAACCGATTGCAGACAGTCAAACCGGTTTACAGAGCAAACTTCTTGAGTGTGTTCGGGATAATACAGAAATAACAATTAAGTTAATCGTTCGTTGGAGCAATCACTGTAAAAAAGCACAGTGCCTACGGTCAAGGGTGCCTATTCGGGGGGGGGGGGGGTGTCAGCGTGAACTTACCCACCCCAACCCAACCCTCCACACACATACACATTTAAAAAAATATATTTTTGAAATTTTCATTGAAAAAAATGACCTTTTAGTTTTGTGCAAAAAATTAAAGTAGAAGTAAAAAAAAGGATACAAAAAAATGTAGTTTCTGCCTAAAAATTAAAAAAATAAACCCTCGATTTTAAAGTTTCTTGCATATTCATGAAAAAACTGAGGGTCATCTTTGCCAAAACGCATCAAAAATTTGCTTATATCCATTTTTGTTACTTTTTTACGAGTTAGACACAAATTTCAGGAGAGGGAGGTCAAACGCAGCAACACTACCCGCCCCACTAGATACGGTAAATCCCCCTCCCCCAAAATCCTAAATTTTCCCAAATTTCTGAATGCTTTTCATGCAAATTATCAAATATTTTGTCTCTTTAAAGAATTTCTGCATATGTACATGATAGCCCCTCCCCACCCAAAAAATCGCACAAATCACTACTTACCTTAACAAGTTAGGAACACAGACAGTTTTTTACAGGACGTACGGGGGGGGGGGCTTATTTGTTGTAACAGACAGTAAAAGCATAGTACATAGAGAGCTAAAATAGGAACTACATAGACCAGTGGCGGATCCAGGGGGCGAGGGGGACGTGCGCCCCCCTTAACGTAGTCTAAGGTAGTGTAATTTACATAATTAACGCAAGATTGCGTTAATTAAACTTACTCCTAACGCAAGTTTATCGAATCAACCTATTGTGCGCCCCCCCCCCTAAGGAAATCCTGGATCCGCCCCTGACATAAAACGTAAAATAGGGAACTGTTTTATGAATCACTAGCTTACCCATCGCGTGTTGCTGCAATCTCAACAGAAAGAAAATTCAAGGAAAATCCCCCCTTGGAAATTTCCTCCTACAGAAAATACACCCTGCTTTAAGAATTTCTCCTCCCCTTAAAAACTCACCCTATTTGAAAATATATTGAAAATAATATATATATATATATATATATATATATATATATATATATATATATATATATATATATATATATATATATATATATATATATATATATATATATATATATATATATATATATATATATTGTTTTATGAATTATAAAACTCGTTAGATTTCAGTGGCTAGGCCACGACACTTTCCTGGTTACATAAATGTCAGAGCTTGATTGAATCGATCATGAATTTCCTCATTTTTTGCTTTGATACTTGGTGCAATTATATGTTATTAGCAGATTGATTAACTTTTTTGTTTATTGGAGAAGTGCCACCGATAGCATGATTAAACTTAAATGGTTGCTAAATGGCTAAGACCAAAATAAACGGAAATGATTGCCAATTTGGGTCAATAGGATGTAATCTTTGGGTATTGACAAATACTGTCGGTACCGTAACCTAGGGCTATCATCAATTGTCTGTCAGTTGTTTTTTTTTTTTTTTTTTTTTTTTTTTTTTTTTTTTTTTTTTGGCTTCTTCAAGTAACGTTAAATTCACCTATTTTTTTTCTAACACGACATGCCTGTCAGCTTTCAGCTTTACGCAAGGCTATATCCAGGGCGGGAGGGTTTCTAGGCTTGAATTCCCTAAAAAAAAAGTTCAACTCGTAAAAATCTAACAAAAATGCATATAAACAAATTTTTGATGCATTTTTAAGATGTGTTTGTTCGCCCCCCCTCACCACCAAACAAAACTCCTGGACGCACTCTTGATTTATGTATATTTTTTGCCCAGTTATTTGGATGTCTAATTATCCTTTTTTTCTTAAACAGCCTCCTAACACTTATAGCAAAGCTCTACACTCCTTAGCTCTCAGTCCTTTAGCCCCTTCCTGGTTCGGCTCGAGGTTGCCCCTCGTTTGGCACCTTTGAAAGTGTGCGTTTTAATACCAAAGCATCCCAACTTTTATTGAGCCTTCAGATAAATACAGAATTAATTCTAAGGGAGAGACGAGGAGAGTGTGGAGGTATAATTTATATATAGTCCCTAGGGCCGTATCCAAGAGGTGTTTTTTTGGGGAGGGGACAGGAAAACCTTCAAAAACACATCAAAATCTGAAATTGGCATTTAATCCCTCATGATTTCTAGGAATATTTCTGGTCTAGGCTGTTATTATGAATGTAAAGAGTAACATTAAACCCCAAAATGAGCAGAATTTATTCCATGTAGGAGGGGGACTACCCCTCCATCATCCCCACCTACGCCTCATGGTCGCAGAAACTTGGGCACATGGAGGGTGCTCATTACATCAGAAATTGGGAGTTCTGGTCTTTTTTTATAGGTTGAAAGTGATTGGAGACCAACCAGCCACGGGGAAGGGGAGTATTTTCCGGGGAGGTAGGAATGAGCACCGGCTCCCGAAAACAAAATGAACATACAAATTTGAACAAACATCCGTCTTGAAAAAAAAATACAAAATTGGACAGGTTTGTAGATAAGAGTTTGAGGCTCTGTAGTAGAGCTCGCTGATATACTGAATCTGAAGGTGTAATTTTCATCAATGTCACTCCACTTTTTGGGGGTGTAAACCTCCTCTTTTGAAATTGGGCAGAATTTCTCAGGCTTGTATATTTTGGTGGGTGGCTTTATGATTAATGGATATATTTAGAGTTACCATGAAAACCAATTTTTTTATGCATATATTGTAAACTTATTTTATTAGAGTTTAGGTTACTAATTTATTAGCACGAGTCACTCCTTACCTATTATATTTACCACAGACTTTTTTATTAAAAATTCTTTGTATGATTATATACCCAATGGTGGATCCAGGGGGAGGGGGCGCCCCCTAGTATAGTCTAAATTAGTGTAATTTACTTAATTAACTCAAGTTTGCGTTAATTAAACTTGTTCCTAACGCAAGTTTATCGGATCAACCTATTTTGCGCCCTCCCCCTAATTTTTTTTTATTGGATCATCCTATTTTGCGCCCCCCTAAGATAATACTGGATCCGCCCCTGTATCTACCAGAACTGCGCTCAATAGAGTGCAGTAGCTGCCCTTATTCAATAAGTAGTTACAATTAATTCCAATTAGCTAAATGAACCAAAATACAAGTTGCTTTTTTTGCGGCAAAACTCAGCCCAAACCTACAAACAAAGAAGATGAAATTTCAATTCGTGCACGGTGGTATAGAAAGTTTTCAATGGGAGTTTAAAGATACTTCTTCTAAAAATGTAAATGGCGATCCTTATAATTTGCAACTTGACCCATTCCATAAGGGGTTAGATTCTGCTTGTTTTGAAACCCGGTTTTACCTTATGGATACTATCCCTTGTTCTTACTGTTTACTATAATGCTAAGTCCAGCTAACGTACACTTATACCCAGGGTTGCCACCCTGTGACAAAAAAATCACTAGATTTTAGTGATTTCTGGTTGATTTAGTGGCTTTTTTCAATAATCTAGTGATTTATGTGCAAATTTTTTAATTTTTTAATTTTGGTAATGTAAAAATATCACTAGGGGTGGCAACCTTGCTTATACCGCAGATAACGGATTTTCTAAAGACTCATTTACAATGAAATTTAACTAATGCAGAGAATCTAAGCCATTCAGATTTTTCACAGATTTTTCTGATTGACTAAAAATTCTGATTAGCTGGAACTAGCCCTAGCTCCTTATTTAGTAATCTTCTTACTAGTAAAGTTTCATTGTGAATGCCTAAAGTCCTATACACATCTGCATTTGGGCATTTTTTTTTAGGACGCTGCACAATGAATTCACCAAATAAGAGTATTTTGAAAGCGAATCTTTTTGAAAGATTCTGCCTGCGGCGTAACTACAGTTTAAGGACTTTTAAGATTCCTCCTCAAAAAAGTTCGGACCTTTTTGGCTATCAAGTTTTCATTCAGAATATATATTTGGGGGAATTGATAGGGTGCCTTTTACGCCTAATAGGGTGACATGGTTGATTTTGACTTAAACCGTAGTTTCTTGCAATTTCTATGTAAAGCACTTCTCATATGCTGTTCGAGAGGGGGTAGCCACCCCCCTAGATTTTGGAAAATAGCTTTTGTGGAACTCTCATTAAAATCCTCCCAAATTTATGAAAATGCCTTTGTTTTTAGTTTTAATAAAACAAATCTTTGCCCTATCCCATACATTTTCACGAATTGGAGCCACTATCTGGAAAAAACTAATCTGGAAAAACGGATCTGGAAAACTAATATGGAAAATCTGGAAAAACGCGAATTGAAGTTGTATCTCGAAAAACTAGTATTGGCACTTTAGGATTAAAGTTTCTATTTGGAATATCACCAAGGTAATAAATCACAATGTATACATACCATACTTTAATAGGTCACGACTATAAGCCGGAAATACAACTTTTATACGAATATGCTAATTAATTATATATTTTATTAGTAGTAGCAAGGACTAGAAAATACTTTCATCAAGGAATCAACCGTTATATTTTACCATAAAATACCAATAAACCTTTGCTAGTAATTGGGTTAAATGTGAGGGGTTGCCAATCTTCGGAAATCGTGTGTACATGTTGGCACCCACAACGCTTGATGGAAGTGTGCCACTCCTGAAGTGAATTTTGCCATGCGTAGCGCAAAGTAACAAGGGGAGAGGAGGTGGGGCACGTATAATGGAACAAGCGGTGCTCTTAAATGTACCTGAGGTGGCGACGAGTGAGTGACCCTTCGGTTCAAAGGGTGGCGATCACCTTTATAGCTCAAAAATAAAGCAACCGAAAAAAAAATGGATCGGATCTAAGGCTATACATGTAGCCTATCATGATAGATGATACTATAAGCAATGAATCAACCAGTTCGTGATAACCAATCGTAAGTAAGGAACGAACCGGATCAATAGTAACCGAAACTCTAAGAAACAGTCTTAATAACAATAGATACATCAAAAGAATCAAATTTGGGTGCTGATTTAAAATACATAAAATTCATCAAGTTTAATGCTACCCACCAAAAGTTAGGAGTCTGAGAAAATTTCCTTAATTTTTGGAAAAGGGGAGAAACACACTCAAAACGCCAAGGGATCTTAATGATATCAGGCCATCAGATTCAGCTCCTATGTACAAAAATGTGGAATTTTGCTTTTTTTTTTGCCAGAAGAAAGATTACGGATGCGTGTTTATTTTTTTTTTTTGTACTTTTTGTTTACGTATAATATTTTTTTCAGCGAGGATGGAATTGTCAGGAGGGTATTTTATGGAGGGGGGTATCTTACGTGGGAAGAAGTTTCCCGTTAGGGGAGGAAATTTTTCGTGAAGGGAGAGCGTGGTTTACCGGCATTTTTTTGAAAAACGATCAGAAAGCCTCTTCTCCCTCTTTCCTCTCCCTCTTCCCTCCATAATATTGGTGCAACCACGTATGGATTCATTTTTTGAACTTAAAATTTGTGGTTGTGGTGAATTGGAACCAGAACCTCCCCCTCTCTGTGTACGTGCCTACGAGCGTTAAAGTAAATGGAGTCTACCTAATACCATATAAAAGCGACACCGTCTAATAAATATGTTACCAGAACCCTTTAACCGTGACAGGGGTGTTTGAATATGACGTCTCTTTGAGTGCTTCATACACAGATGTACTATCCTCTAGCGCAAGATCTGTCTAAGCTCACCTCTGGCAGACCTAATCCATTGGGATTCACTTACTGTAGTGCTTTGGTCCTGACTACCTTTAACAGAGAATTCCCCACAAGGAACACGTCATTTAGAGCCGTCACTATGTAGAAGCTTCCGTCACTATGCCGTCATTATGCCGACATGCCGTCACTGTGTAGAAGCTTCTTCCAGCATAAGTTATCCCAAAAGAATACTCTCTTAGATGCTTCAAGGGAAGGTTTAATAAACATATAAATAACAGAAAAAACGGTTGCAATGGCAAAAGTTGCCTTGACTAGAAGCATAACTTTAGGTAACGGCACCTTGAAGCCGTAGCAGCATATTCTCCTAGAGGCTTTACGGTATGATTAACATATAAATGAAAGAAAAGAACGGTTGCCACAGCAAAAGTCCCCAAGACTAGAGGCATAGCTTTGAGTAGCGTCTCTTGAAGCCTAATCTTAAAAATTGAAAATAAAATAAGTGTGATATACCCACTTATTCTCACACAATCACAACTTAAAGTGCAGGATCCCATGAAAGGCACCTTTTCAGACACTCCACTTTAGTCATCAAGAATCCTTTAAAGTTAATTTTTTGATTGCTTCACTTCAAGCTTCAAATGAACTCTAAGCAGTCCAAAACAAAAGACTTCATATGGCTCAACAAGACCTCAACAAGGCTCCTTAAAGTTACATCAAGAAGTATGAGACGATTTAGATTTCTCGTGGGTAGAAAGTCAGGGAATTTCCGAGTCTTTTTGGGTAGAATTTTAGCTATTTGGGGGTACCAGTCTTTGGTTTATTCGGGGTATCAGTTCATCTTATATTTGTTCACTTCAAGGCTCAATTGAACCCTGAGAATTCTTGCCAAAGAACTCATATCCTAAGAATCTAATTTTCTTCAAAGTTACATTAAGAAGTACGGGACGATGTAGATTTTCCATAGGTAGAAAGTTTGGGAATTTACAAACGTTCGAGAATAGAATTTTAGCTGCGTCGGGTATCACTATTGAGTCATAAACATAACCCGGTTCTTAGTTATAACAGTAACAGGCGTTTATAGCAGTAATTTAAACTATTAAAAATGTCATATAAAACTGTCATATAAAGTGTTAGCCCCTCACAAAATAAAAGACGAGTGGAAATCCTTTAAAAAGCGTCAGGGGTGTAATGGTATTCTAAAGTCTTTGCTTCGAACTAACAAACAGTTGCATGGACATTCACCGATCATTTACTGAGGAGGGGGGAGGCAAAAATATAAATTCTGGTGGGGGAAGAGGCAAAGGTTTGACTAGTCTTTTTTACTTTTAACGTTTCATACTGATTCTAACAGTACATAATTTTTCTTTTGTATTTAACTCTGATTTAGCAAGAGAGGGAGGAATGTCAAGAGAGGGGGAAAGGTCCAATATGACCCTCTTCCCTTGACATCGTTTTAGTGAAGTATTGGGCGTATGTTGCGTTGCAGAGTATGTACAACGAAATTACTTGATTACTTTTATAAATATGTTCGACCGCAAGGCTCGGATTAGTAACGGGACAAGATAAATTTAAAGAATATTAATTATACTTCCTTTTTTCCACGCCTCTCATTCAAAGAGTAGTTCGTGACTCTCTTTATAGATAATAATGACTTTGCCTCGAAATTGACGAAGCCAGAGAACAAAATATTCACTCGTTAAAAGGTCATAGGGGCAGGTAGCAGGAATATGAAGATCTGGATGTCTGAAAAGTAGCCTTAATGCACATTTACACCAAACGCATGCGCAGGAATTTGTTTGCGGTGAGAGAACAAATAATTTTTTGTGGGGAAAGAAGGGGTGAGTTCTAAGATAAAGACGATCTATACAAAACTTATAGGACCGCGCACATGAATTTATAAAGAAAAAAGTGGAACAAAGGGCAGGAGAAAGTGAAGAAGATTGTATTACGGGTAAATATTGCTGGGGATCCCCATCCCCTCCTTCTGTGCCGTTATAACCTTTTATATGACAAAGCTTATTTTGGATGCAGTTGGATTATGAAATTGCAGATGAAATGCAGATTTAAATTTGATTCCATTTTGACAGACTTACATGTTATCTGCCGGCAATTTTATTGTGAATAATTTGGCAGGAAACATGGGCGAAACTTCTAAGGACAAGGCCGTATCCAGTGGGAAGGTACTAGGTTTGATTCCCTCCTAAATTTTTGTCAAATTCATAAACCGTAACAAAGGTGCATAAAACAAATTTCTGAAGCGTTTTTCAATTTTTTTTGTAGCCCCCCTCCCCTGAAAAAGTTCTGGATGCACCCTTGATCAGGGACAACAACATAAAACATTTTTACTCTATGGACCCATCTTTTGGTTTATATTTTTCTTTTGGTTGTTTCAAGATTATGAAGTTTTAATGGCAGAACTACGTATTTGTCAGTGTTGCCAGGTTAAACCGTGAAAGCAAATAATTAAGATTAGTTACTCAAATTCAACGACGCTTCGAAAATATTCAAATTTGAACAATCTATTGATTCCCCAAAACCACTACACCTTTGAAGCAAAGCTACACCTTCTTAAGCTGTTTGGTGATATTCATTTGCAGATAATTAATTTTTTTCTTTCTTGGATTTTCTTCCACATTATGTTTTTAAATTTTTTTTTCATTTTTTTTTTCAAAAATTTCAAATTTTTTAATCCATTTTTTTTTTTTTTGCGCCCACTACTACCAAAACCTGCATGGCTGCTTGCGCAAGTCTTTTTCATCAAAACTTTAATTTCAAAATTTTTTCTAATTTTTTAAGATGTTTATGGTGGCGCAAGTTTTTACAAAACCAATTAAAAAAACAGACCTTATTTTCACTGTCTTTTGTACTTTATTGTTGTAGATTTTCCAGGACTAGACGATTTCTACAATACTTTAAAATATTTCTTGCTTTAGCAGAAAACAATGACAAAACAAACTTGATAAAAATAGAAAACTAATAGAAGGGCTTGAATAAAATAGATTTTTTTTTTTATCGATTATTTGTTGTTTTTGTTTTTTAGGAAATGTCACTTTATATATTTTTCAAATATTCTCTTCTCTTATAGGCTATAAACGTCGACAAATTAAATGAGGCACGATCTTCAGTTTTTGAATTCATAATAATTGAATGCCACAAGCAGTTATAAATTGCAGCCTTATTAATTTATCAACGCCACAAGCAGATGTGCTTTAAACTGTAGAGTGTAAATTCAAATATAGATAGATGTGCTTGAATATTGAAGGGAAATATATAACATGTATGTATATATATATATATATATATATATATATATATATATATATATATATATATATATTTAAAGCTAAAATTATAATAAATAGTTAATCATATTACTAAGAATTGAATTTTGGAACCACCACGCCAATTGTGGTTAAGAAATCAAAAAGAAAAATCAATCATTTTGATAGTACAAAAATTCGGGTTCATTACGTTTGGATTCTTTTCTTGCGCAATCAAAATACTTTTCAGCACCTTTTCAGATGCTTTTTCAGTTCTCGGAGTACTTTTTAGTAAGTAAAGATAAAAAATTTTTAAACAAAGATGGCACCCGGGCATAATTTTTATGGAGAAATATAAAGAATATTAAATTATTTGGAAACTTATAGAAAATTACTGAAACAAATTTGGAAACACATCAAAATTCTGTAAATATATTCATATTTTCATCAGAATTTCAATTACGTCAAAATTCACTTTCTAACAGTACTTCACTTTCCACAACATAAATTTCATTTGCATAACACCTTTCTAGAGGGATATTAGTCAAAACCGATGGATGGTGCCTTGTATAGGATTTGTAAGGGATTTCAAGATCCAGGGAAGCACGCAGGGAGAGGGGGTGCTCGATGTTTATCTCCACGTTCAAAATTCAAACTTTACTTTAAGTTCTGGGCATTACTTATTTCAGTTATTAAATATTTTTGTATTATTGTCGCCTTCCCTCGAAAAATGAAAATCCTGTGTACATGCCGGTCAGGACTGTGAAAAAAAAACCGAGAAAGTTTAACAACAAACTATCAGAAAAAATTGGATTCTATTACAAATACAACAAATTACTTGAGCGATTGGGAAAGATCCAGGAATGACAGGATATTTTCATACATTAAACAAAATTCCAATTACGATGCAATTCACTTTCAAATTCTAGTTCACTTTCAATTACATTGAATATATCGTAAAAAAAACACGGAATAACGGGATCAAAAATCACAGGTAGGACAGGTAGGACAAAGGTAGAAAATGAAACCGATTTGGACCTTAGCCAGGTTTTTAAAACCCTTTAAATGAATTTTTTAATCTTACTGTACTGACGTCAAAGCTGTATCTATTCTTGTTAACTTAAAAAGGAGTTTTTCTGATGTAAGTGAAGAGTAAGTTCAAAGTTCAAACTAAGTTATAAGTTCGAAGAGAAGCGTCGCAGTTCTTGCACCCTGTACACCCTCAAAACTAGCTCAAAACAACTGACTCGCAGTATATATTTGTATAATTATGAAACACTAGCACTAAACCCAAGACTTAGTAAATAAAATTGATTTCTTAGGAGCTGGAAAGTCTTCAAGCAGTCTGCAAAAAATATGAGACTAATATATGTGGCTCTCAATAGTCTTTCACCAGCCACGATGTTGTCAACTTTTTTATATTTGACCTAAGAACGTATCCAGGGGATGTGATTAGGGGATTTGAACCCCCCTCCCACCGAAATGTTTGTTTGACTCGTAAAAATGTAACAAAAATGAATATAAACAAATTTTTAATAAGTTTTTTTAAGTTTTTGTACCCCCCCCCCCCCCGAAAAAATCCATTTGAACACCCCCACCCCCATGATCTGATGTAAAATCCCTGACAGGCTTTGAACTTTTATTTTATCGTCATGGAAAGGCAGTGTGGTCTCCGAAATTATCTACAACACTGTTTTATCAATATGATTAACTTGTTTCTTTATTATGTTCAACACAGGAAACCAGTCGAGAGATTGTTCAATTATCCCTACAGATTTGAAAAACATCCTGATTTTGGTGTTTCATTTTTTTTTTCTAAGCAAGAATTTCCATCATATATTGATTTGTACCCTTTTAAAAATAATCAAAAAAATCCTTACCTCCCACATTTTTCTGAATTGAAATCCTTGGCTTATTTGTGAATGGTGGCTTGCGGGATTTTAACCAAAATGTTTAATTTTGATTTTTAGAAATTTTCGACTGTCCATTTAAAATCCCATTTAGAAACCAGTGTCTTTTTGCTCTGAATGAACCATTATGATTACTGGAACACCAGCGAGAATTTGAAAAAAATTAACGAAATTGATACCTTTGATCTTTACCTTACTGATCTTTACCTTTTTGTCTTAGCTTTATCCCAATAATTAACAAAAGAATTAAAACACAAAATATTATAGCTTTTTTCAAACCCAAAGTAACTACGAGATCCTTAGTAAACTCTGGAAAATTCCAAAAAGTAAATTTCAAAAATGTAATTCCAAACAGAAATACAAAGTGGTCTAAATAGAATATCTCATTCTTGTGGAAGATATTATGTTGGGAAAACCCATTAATGAAAAGCCACAGCACGAAATTACACTATATTATTCCTTAAAAAATAACTAAAGAAAAAAAAACAGAAGAAATTTCCGATTCATCAGTTGTGGAACATCTATTTGATCTTTTGTATCTTAATGTTATGTTTAATGAAATTGTGTTAGGCTATTACAAAGTCTTTGTGAAATTATATGAGTTTTATTATAAAATATAATTTATTATATTTATTATAATTTATTATAATATTTTTTTATAAGATATCTTATAAGTTATAAGATAAAACAAATTATGAATAACGGAGTTAGTATAAATACGGATGTATGTGAATGTCGATTAAATTCAATTTATAATAGTGGAACTGGTCGTGGTAACGAACTGCAAGTAAGCAGCGACGCGGCTCAATAGTAACTGAAACTATTAAAAATGGAAACTGATATCACGAGATATGTCGAAAGAATCGGCGTATTATGCTGATTATAAATACAAAAGATGCATTAAGTTTAGTTTTTCCCGTGTAAGGTGACGAGCCTGAGAAAATTTGCCAGATTTTCGAAAAGGATGGAAACATCTCCTAAAAATCAAGGAATATTCACGAAAAATACACCATCAGATTCAACGCATCAGAGAAGCCGAGCCTACTATAGAGGTTTCAAGCTCCTAATTTTAAAAATATGGAATTTTACACATTTTGCGAAAAGAAATATCAAGGATACGTGTTCAATTATTTTTTTTCCATGGGCGATCGTACCGAACGCAAATTAAAAATTTTAGGGTCCTTTTAAATGACGAAGAAAAGATTGGAGGGTATCTAGCTCCTTTCCCGAACTCTGTTTTCTCGCCAAAGTTGTTCGATAAAAATTTCGAGATACCTATATTGTTCAGAACAGCTGAAAGGTCCAATACCTATGTTCTGGAATATAACATGACTCCCCACAGCTCCGGGAGACAGGTCTTTAAGTTATGAAATCTACCCATTGTTTACGCAGTATTGTTATTGGGAAGTATGCATACATTGTTCGGGAAGGGGGGGGGTGAATTTTCTCCTTGGGGATTTTCCACGTTGAAAATTCTTCACTGTGAAGAAAGTTTCCGGGCGGTGAATTTTTCAGGGGAAATTTTACACTGGGGGAATTTGCCAGAACTCCTATACAAAATTCTTGTTATATGTCTTATTTTCTCTTTCCGACTCAATTTTACATATCAAAATGTTAATAGTAATTGTCCGGGGTGAATTTTCAACACGGCTGAATAGCCTAGATGATCTTTTCCTAGAGGAGGAGCCAGATTTTTTAAAATTATTGAATAAAAACGATCCAAAATTAAATAAAAGAAAGTTTTTGAGGGGGTTGCCTCCTTGTTAAATACCTTGCTCTTTACGTTAAAGTTTGTCTTTTTGTCTAAAATGTTTAAAAAAGACAAGGGTTGTTTAATTAGAACAATAAGAAGCTTTTTAAAAATAATCAAACCTTAATTAATAGTAAATAAAAATCAATTTATTTTGTAGATTCAGCCTCATATAAGTTTATTTTTGTAATATACGGTAAAATAAACTTTGAAAAAGTCAATAAACTTGTTTAACAGCACGGAAGATTAGTTAAATTTATTAATTAAATTTAAAATTAAATTACTAATCAATTAAATTTTTAATTAAATTTACGCAATAGTGTCTTGATCCGCAGTTTGTTTTTAATTAATCTAGCCTAAAGAATACAAGAGATTTGAAAATAAAATACGGTTTTCCTGCTGTGTAATTGGATTAGGAGGAAAAAAAAAAACGAGAAAAAAGCAAAATTCAGGAAAGGATCAATACAGAAAAAAGAAGACAGAAGAAAAAAGAAGAAGCCAGGCCATCTACTCTGGTCCCAAAACTTGATATTGAAGTGGCAAAAACTCGTTTCTGATGTGGAAACACCAGGAATTGATAATCTGTCACTAGAGATACTTCAAAAAGAAGAGGAAGAAAAATTGCAATCCGTAGAGCAAAAAATTAACGCTGAAAGTGAAAGCAAAGTTGAAGAAGCTTTAGGTTTAGTAAAAACAAACTAAGATGAAGAAAAAAGCAAGGAATAAATTAAACGGGAAAAGAAGGAGAATTAAGCGAAAAATTAATAGAGGAAAAAGAAGACAGAAGAAAAAAGAAGAAGCCAGGCCATCAGCTCTTGTCCCAAAACTTGATATTGAAGTGGTAAAAACTCGTTTCTGATGTGGAAACACCAGGAATTGATAATCTGTCACTAGAGATACTTCAAAAAGAAGAGGAAGAAAAATTGCAATCCGTAGAGCAAAAATTTAATGTTGAAAGTGAAAGCAAAGTTGAAGAAGCTTTAGGTTTAGTAAAAACAAACTAAGATGAAGAAAAAAGCAAGGAATAAATTAAACGGGAAAAGAAGGAGAATTAAGCGAAAAATTAATAGAGGAAAAAGAAGACAGAAGAAAAAAGAAGAAGCCAGGCCATCAGCTCTTGTCCCAAAACTTGACTTTAAAATGGAGAAACTCGTTTCTGATGCTGAAACCCCCAGATTTTGACAATCTGTCAGTATCGTCATATGATTCATCAATGGTTTTGGTGAAATTAGGTACTGACAAGGTTGCCACCCCTAGTGGTTTGACACTATTTCTAGGGATTTCTTATATTGCCTAAACCAAACCAAACACTGAAACAGCACATAAAACAGTAGATTATTGAAGAAAATCACTAAAAATCACTAAAATATAGTGATTTTTGTTTTCACCGGGCAGCAACCCTGGGTAGCGATAAGGAAGAAGAAGACAAAATACCGCTGAACGATATTGAAGAGAAAGTTTAAGCAAAAGACGAGGAAGAAAAATTGAAGCTCATAAAGAAAGAAAAAACTGAAGGATGTAAAGAAAACAGGAATACATTGAAGAAACTGTAGATATGGTAAAAATCTGAGAAAGGTAACATGAAAAACCAAGAAGACGACAAGAATGCGATCAAACAAAAAATTAAAATGAAAAGGAAAACAAAGTTGTAATACTTTTTGGGCTAGTAAAAACTATGCAGATGAATCAAGAAACAAGGAATTAAATACGAAAAAAGGAAAGTTAGGTAAAAACATTAATAGAGAAAAAAGAACAGAAGAAAAAGAAGAAGCCCGGCCATCCGTTCTGTTCAAAAACTTAATATTAAAGTGGAGAAACTCGATTCTGATGTGGAAACATTAGAAATTCAAAGTATGCTTATTAATGGTTTTGGTGGAATTACATAGTTATCGAATGCATTTGGGGAAATAGGACATGAGGTAGAGGGGCTAGTTGGCTTCCGATCAGTTTGACTCTTAAAAAGGCACTAGAACTTCTAATTTTCAACTCAAAGACCTTCCTCCGAAGTTTTTACGACCACCCTTTCCATTAAACCCTTATATGCCCCGGGGCATAACTTACAGCCCTCGCATTGAGAGTTTTGGGAGGGGGGGGGGGGTATCATCCTCAAAAACATAATTACTAGACCTTTCAACTACACTGAATAAAATCGTTATCTCAAAATTTTGATTGGATGTGTTTTGGAAAATTATGGGCGTAAGGGGGGGGGGGATGGCTGCCCTCCAATCACTTTCTACTATTAAAAAAGGCACTAGAACTTACATTTTCCAATCAAATGAGTCTCTTTTAAAGTTTTTACAACTTCTTCTGTACAAAGTGCACTGGTCTAAAAAAAAACACTGTTCCCACATCGCTCTTTGCTTAGGCAGTACTATTGTGCTGCCTATTATTAAATTTAAAAATAAGTTTCTTTTTAGCTGAAAATAAGGATCAATATTAAAACTTAAAATGAACAGAAATTATTACGCATATGAGGGTAATAATTCCTCCTCAGTACCTCGCTCTTTACACCAAAGTTTGCTGTGTTGTTCCAATTACTTAAGAATGACTCATGAAACACTTAGGTCGTTTAATTAGAATAAGAACCTTTTTTAACTTCTAAAAACAACTTTACCATAAAGAGTGAGGTATTGTGGAGGGGCAACATTTGATGCGGCAAGACTTGATCTTGGAACATCACATAAATACAGCAACAGGTAAATAAATACAAGATTGTCTAGCTTCTCTTTTTGACAAAGGATTTTGCTTAAGGAATAATGTATTTGGCTTACAAAATGCTTAACGAAAAAAAACTGCTAGAAATAAGGCACCCTTTTTAACATGGAAGTATGTGACAATAGCCTTTCTAATTCTTTTTCTATATGCAAAATTATTTTGTTTATTTATTTATTTAACACCAACTATTGACAAAAAGCTTAACGCAACCGCATTCCCTCCAAATGCCACGGCAAGATACGAAAGAGGGATAATCAAACACATTCCCCCCCAAAAAATAATTTGCATTAAACTCAGAAGGGTTTAAAAAAAAGAAAGCATAATTGGAATATTACATGCCCTGTTACCACTAACTTAACACTCAAGACTCAACTCCTTTCTTGACATACATCAATCAAAATAAAAATGCAAAAATACCAATATTCATGATTTAATATCATTTTATTTCATCAATTAGATATACCATCACCTCAAGCATTAAAATCATATTTAGAAAATAGTCCATTTTCCAAAAGCCTTTTAAATTCATTTACACCACAACCACTTTTAAAATCCCCATCTAACGAATTCCAAAACTTAGCCGGGAAGGCGTCATAACATCCGACCGTCAGGACATCAACGTCATAACATTCACCAAATCCGTCATAACATCGACAAAAAAATCTGTCAGAACCACGAACCGTCACAACATCCAAAATTTTAAAAATTTAGTTTTTTGGAGTTTAGGGGGGGGGTACCCCACCCCCCTGATCTGCAAATATATAGCTCAAATTTGTTTCTAAACTATTACATACTTATTACTATTGTATAAACTTATAAATTTTTTTGGATGTTGTGACGGTTGGTGGTTCTGAGGGTTGGATGTTATGACGGTTGTTCGAAATGGTAGCACCCCAACTTAGCCTTTCAAAAAAAGATATTGATGATTAGTTGCCGGAGAAATGGGAAAAACAGATTCTTACCTCGGAAGTTTAATTCCACAACCTCTAAGTCTGATATAACCATCGGCGGCTTTGTCGCTGTTTTTTCATAGTCATTATACCACTCGCACCTTAACCTCTTTGCTTCATCCCACACTTCGATCAGCTCTTCATCATATTGTACAACTATTGTATTCTCATAAAACTTTCCGTTCATGTCAGGTTTTGTCCCACAACTATTGTACAAGATAGAAAACCTGAAGCTTTGTTGAGCAGATTTTGGTTGTACATAAGAGCATTCGCCGGCACCGAATGCACCCTTGGAGAACACCAGACCATTAAATGGTCGATCGAAAGATAGCTGAACTTCCATATGATTTTTAGCACACATAACTTCTAGATTTGATATTCGTGGCATGTTCGCTGGTCGTTCTTGCTTCCATGTCTCTTGCTGACCTTCAACAGTCTGAGAAAAGATAATACAATTTAATAAAGTAATCAAATGAATCATAGTTCAATAAAAGATCAATTTATCCAACAAGCCCATTTCCAATATGAGAATTGTTCTACATTTTTGCCGCCGATTGCTCAGGTACCGAGATATTAAATAAATTCATAGATTGTATAAACTATATCAATTAATTCAATATATCAATTCCGTTAGACATCATGATGTAAAATTGAAATTATTTACCAAGCGAATATTAAATTAAAAACAAATTTATGTACTCTATTTTCTTATGCTGCTGACCGTTAAGTCCAAATATACTGGGAATATGAGAAAAATAAATGACTTCATGACTTGTTATGTTTGTCGAAAATTATTATAGCTTCTTAAATTAAATTAAAAAAATTAAATTAACCAGACTAATGAGATTAACTAATTAGATTAACCAGAGTGAAAACACAGAGAAACAGGGAGATTACTTGTGAAATTGCTGTGACTCAGACATTTTTCACTCTTTTTGTTCGCTTAAAACGTTATACAAAAGAACCAATCAATTTTTGAGTAAAAAAATCAAACAATCAATCATTCATCAACAATCGTTTGGAGCAAGCTGGTGAAAACTCCTTTTGGTTCTATCAGTCCTTTCTGTTACGATTTGGAACCGATTGTGAGTAGGCTGCTTGCCCCTTCAGATACCTCAGCGTACTTGTCCACTCTGTGAGATTGGTGAAGATCAGGGGGAGGGGGTAGCTCATTCCTTTTCGGGTATCGGAGTCCAGTCCACTATGTATATTTTGCACATGTATTTTTAATTAATGAGGGGGGGGGAGTAGACATAACAATCTAAAAATAACATTAATGCCTTTGATAAATTTATAATTAAAATATTTATTTTATAATAAGTGTTTAAAATCAAAACAATATCTTATAATAATTTATATAATTTTATTTTTTATTATTTATATATGACTTATAGGTAATTTATAGGTACAAGCAACCACATTGTTTTGATTATAAAATAATTATTATAAAATAAATATAATTATATAAATTATTATATAAATTATATTTATGAATATGTATATATATGATATATTCATATATATAATTTATAATATATATATATATATATATATATATATATATATATATATATATATATATATATATATATATATATATATATATATATATATATATATATATATATGTATATATATATATATATATATATATATATATATATATATATATATATATATATATATATATATATATATATATATATATATATATATATATATATATATATATATATATATATATATATATATATATATATATATATATGTATATGTATATATATATGATTTATTTTATAATTAATTATTTTATAATCAAAACAAGGTGGTTGCTTGTTATTTTGCTTTATTGCTTTTTTTAAGTATAATTAACTCGTTTAAAAAAGAGAGAGCTCCTCTTACAACAAATCTGGTTTTGTGTAACAAACAGCTTTTTTCGCCATTTCTAGCTACAATTATCTCGCATGATATAACATGATCTCGCATATCTCAAAATGTTGGTCAGGATGAGCAATCAACATTTCAAATATGCCATACGGTTAGCTGATTTTGATGGTTTCAACAGAAGGTACGCCGTTAAAAAAAATGACGTGGCCGTTAAGTTCAGATATTTAAAACTTTGGATGGCTTAAATTGTGTGTGTGTCAATAACGCCTGTAGAGGCAAGTTCATGAAGGTTTCGGTGATGTGAAATATATTTGCTTAATTTTGATACCATCAATGATTTTAACACACGATCCTACACCTCTGGCAAAGCCTTTACTCTTGTGCTCGTACCTTATCTTGCTTTGGCTTAGGCTCCACTTCTTTGCCTGCGCCCTTTTAGCTCTAATTTTGCAATATATATTTCGTGTAACTTCTATATTTTACATTTAATATCCTGACGATAACAACAATTCTTTCCTGAACACTATATTTGAGTACAATAAGCCAGTAGCATCAATTCAAAAAACTTAGGGGAGTGGCTCAGAATGTATTTTCAATATCTAGGGGAGGGGGACATCTGTTGTTTTTTCTGTTTTTTCTTTTTTTAAGAAAGGTGAAAAAATACAAAAACGGCATTTATCAATGAAAATACCCCCAAGAAAGGTGTTTTTCATGGTCTAGGAGGACAGGCCTCTCCCTTGCTCCAATTGAGGGTACTGCAATAAACTATCCTCACGTTCAATATAGCTTATTCTTTGGGTCGGCTTTTAGTTTTCTGTCATTTATTTGGATCTCTTATCCAAGCTCAACAGGTTATGGCAAGATCGTCCAATCAATTTTAAATAGTGTGGCCATACAAACTAAAAACGTTTATAATGGCCGAGAGGCTGATAGGGGGATCCTTTAAGGTATCGAATACCCTTAAAGTGACGGGAAAATTACTGCACTAAGGAGTTACGATATACCCGATGCCTATTTCCATACGATATATTTCCATTTCCGAATACCCGATGTCTGGCATAAAATAGCTCCGCCATAAAAGCAAAAATGCGTCGAAGGTGTTATTTTTCGATCGAAAATCTGAAAAGTTGTAATTAAAAAAAAAAGCTTTTTGAGAAGTGTGATGATTTAAGAAACCCAATATAGAAACACCTCGAAAGGTCAATACGCGTAAATGTACCATATCTGGCAAACCTGATGCCAAGTGAAATGTTTTGCACATAGCACGTCTTCCGCACAAGAAAGTGCTGAATTTCAGACGAAATGTTTATCGATTATAGCCTAAGTCTTAAAACAAGCGCAGTTCCTGGTACCCATGATAAAATAGATCTTATCCCTTCCCCCACCCGCAAATTCAATGTGAATTTGCAGACGACGCTACCTACGTGTTATCTCGACGACAATCAAGAAGTGAAGTTAGGTTAATCATAATGAAATCTACCTGAATATGATGAGAATATAATACTTTAGTAACAAAATTATGGAAACCACAACAGAAAATTATGGAAAGCAGGCCACCAGAACGCATTATTTTAAATACCTAATTAACTCTATATGTTAAATATTTAACTAAATATTCCTGCATAATAGTTTATTTCACTTAGGCTAAGCTGATTATCTGAGAGTTTCCACAGGATAAACAGTTTTAAAAAGATCAAACTTTTTTGAGTGTGGTCGGGATAACACGTAAGTACCCAAATGACTAATGCACTCCCCTTTTGAAAAAGATTTTGACCGCGGAATGTGGCCCTTTGAACGGCCCTGAGCCAAGGTGGCCTTTGCCGAATTCACTTCGACTAGCTACTTATATTACCTTTCCAGTCCCTTCGGATTTTTGAGAAAGTTCTTGCTGAACCACTAGAATTATTTCTAAATTTGAAATCATTATAATAAATTATAAAATGAACTTGAAATATTTATATAAATAAATTCGAAATTTATTTATAAAAATAAGTTTGAAATATTAGACGTGGCCTTTGTCTAAGCATTTTGCATAATAAAATAAGACGCAAGTTGAAATGTACTTTGTTTAAAATATATTAACGCTTTTAAATCTAAATTTTAATAAATCTTAAAATGTCTCAAAAAAATATCTAAAAATAAAAGTTTACTAACCGAAAAGCAAAAAAACAAAGAAAACATCAACCACATTCTTTTTCGGCATCGATGACCTGCATCTTCCATAACGACCTCTGGCTAATATCCCTAGAAAAAAAAATCTTGTATAAATCATGCGTCGCAAAATGCAAGAAACGAATAAAATGGAAATAAAATATGGAAATAAAATGGAAATAAAATAAGCACGGTTAAAATGAGAAAAAGAATGAGATTTCAAGTTGCAACCTCTACTGCTTGAATCAAAAAGTCGTTCTGAGCCACAACGGATTCTTGGCAATTGCAAATATTACTATTCTAATTGCCTTCAGAGAAAATGTGTTGGAAAATCTTTAGGATCTTAACGTTTAGTCTGTACAAGTCTATTGAATAATCCACTCACGCAAGCTTGCCATCCTGAAACATATCATATCAATACATTCTTAGACCACACTGGCTATACATGACAAATGAAACTCAGAGAGGAGGAAAGAAAATAACAAAGTGAAAAATAAAATAAAAAAAGGCGAAAAACGAGGATTTTATCAGCCAGTGGCGAAGTAGCGAAGTGTTCACCACTGGCTGACAAAATCCTCGTCTTTTCACCTTTTTTGATTTTATTTTTCATTTTGTTATTTTCTTTCCTCTCTGAGTTTCACATATCACATCACTTTTAGGCAGATTGGTATTCAATTCAATTTATTTATAACCAGGCAAAACCAAAAAGGGCGCAGATCCCCTAAATGACAGAGTACAACATTAGGGGAAAAAAGAGAAGGAGAAGAAAATTTATACACAATCATAATAGAAAACACATAAGACATAATTCATAAAACATAAAAAACATAACCAAATCATAAATAAAAATCATAAAAATAAAGAAGACCAATCATGATTAAGTTTACTGGCGGAAGATTTAAAATCTTTCACTCTTTTATCAATAATTATAGAAGGAAAGATGAGTTTAAATTTTTGGGACAAAAAAGAGTTACTAGTCCAAGGGGCATATGCAAAAGGAATTTAGCAAATTGAAAATCAATCCGGTGAACAAGTTTGTTGAATTGAATAGAGAAAGACGTCAATTGGAAACATAGATGTTTGCAATGAGATTATTTGTTGAATTAGAATAAAAAGAAATACAAACATTCGGACCTATGTTACTGGAACGGATTTCTTGACATACTGACAAAAAATTAAGTGATCCTTGGCCCTGTTTTCTTCAAGGGTGATCTTAAATCACTATTATACTCTGTATTATACTCTGTTCAGACACACAGCCACGCACCCAGGGGGGGGGGGGGGGCTAAAGGAGCTGTAGCCCCCTCCCCCCAAGAATAAAAATAATTATATTTTGGTTTTAAATCTTATTGAATCTTCTCGGTTTTATCATTCTTTCCTTAGCCCCCGTTCAAAACTTGCATTCAAAGAGCAAAAATAAACTTAAAGTAATGCCTTAAAATACCGTTTTTTTTTCCAAGGAATTTTTTAAAGGTTTCTGTTGGTTGGTCCAGGGACCCTGGTCAGACCTCCCTATAATTATTTTCTGAGTGCGCCACTGCTGACACATGCGCGTATACAGGGGATGACCTTAGGGCCCATCCTTCATCTTAAAACCTAAAGGATTTTATGAGTTCCTCAATATTTCATGTATTTTTTTAACCTGCCTGTTTTTAGCGTTTTTCCCCAAATTATCCCACCGTTAAAGTAATGCTCAGTTATCATGCCTAATCTATCGGTTTGGGAATTGCTGAAATGTTGACGAATATTCCTTCAGCGACTGTTCAGGTGCATCGACAAGTGCACAAATTTAATTTTCGCGTATATTGGAATACTGGTGCTTCGACAATACCAAAAGTCCACTTATCTATTTTAAAACAGAACCCACAACATAGTTATTATTTAGAATCCAGTTCGAAAAGGAGAATGTTGGCTTCAGTAGGGTTTAGAAACAAGGGCGCTTGGCGTACGCGGGTCTGAAGTCTAACCCGGGTACAGGGTCCGAAATTTGGGAGACAGTTCTTGAGGGTCGAGGTGAGGAAGTACGGTGAGAGGTATAATTCACGTGGACATATGAGACAAAGCGCATCTCCTCTGGAGTTAGTAATTGAGATCTAGGGAAACGAGAACCACTAATTGGGTTACTCAGAAAAATTGAATTATTCAGAGTGATCGAAAGGTCCAAATTATCTGGTCCAAAGTATCTGCCATAGGAGACATGACACATTCTTCGCAAATATGTTTTAGCATAAATTGTGGACTTGTTGAACTTTTTTTTAAACTGGAATAATGTAAAAAATTTAAACTGTGAGAGGTGGGCCCATGACCCTTACAGGGAGTTTCCTGGAAATTATCTTGGGAGTTAGAAGCCCCCAAGAATTTAGTCTACAGCATTTAGAACAATAGACCATAGTCAGAAATTAGAGATTGTAAGGCAAGCTCAAGGATTATTTGCAGACTATGTTGAAAATCACAACGGAAGAGAGTTCATAAGCATACCAACCTTAAGGAAAATTGATTGCAATAGGTAGCTAATTGATTAACCTGAATACCTGCAAAGATTCATGTGGTTATTTTTTTCCCATAATTTTTGTGTGGAAATTTTCTGTGCGTACAAAAAATTGTTTTGATTGATTGAAAACAGCGATATTACCAGGATTCTGTTTTAGAGAGGCTTCGGCCCATGAAGAGAGAAGCTGAAATAATTATTAGCAATAACTAGAAAGTATCTTATTTTCCAATCTCTCCAATTTGAGGAAAGGTTTGAACCCAGAGAATCGCGTGCTGACTACCCCCCCCCCCTTGCATGCAAAGGCATTCCATTGACTTTAAAGGTTTTATTTTCAAAAACCATGCATTTTCAGGAAGGATTCGTTTGCAGTAACTTCTAAGGAAGGATAATCTCAATATGGACGATCTTGAATTTTGAATCTGCTCGAAACGGACCTGAGTCATGTTCAACTCTGGTCGGACCAAGCCCAAGCTTGATGTGTCTCCCCGAATGGTCTAATGTTGTGATTCGACTCGAAACGTGACTCAAACTTGAACCGTGTTTTAAGTCTTATCAAGCTAATTTTTACTTAACTGTTGTAATTGATAATTTTAAAAAAAATTTGTAGTACTTGAGTACTACAGCTGTAATACTTGTGGCACCGTGGCACGTGTGGCACGTTATTGAGTAGTGATTAGATATTAAATTAGTCATTTAAATATGAGACATTTTTATACAATTAGACACAAGATTTTTTTATATTAGATATTACTTATTTATTAGACATTAAATGCTATTAGATATAATTAAATTGGATATTAATATAATCCGTCCCAAACAGCACAGTGTTTAGCAAGAGAAAACAAATATAAAAGCTAAAATCTAAAAAAAACGTGTTTATGCGGTTTTGATAAAACTGGGTCTTAAAATCTTCGGCTCGATGTAGAGACAAAAATAAATCGAAATCGCTCTTGTTCAATTGTGACAACATTGAGTCTTATGTCACTTTTCCATTGTAAAGTAAAAAAAATTAATCCCTGAAAACGTCAAAGATATACACAAAAATACCCATTATTTTTTTTGGAATAAATAAGTTTTATATTTTATGCCAAATATAATGCAAAAATAGAACAACAGATAAGACAAAATTACAAAGAGTCAGAGCCACATTCCAAAGAACCCCTTCGCTCCCTGCTTTACAATGACTTCAGAAGCATTTGTGTGTGTGTGTGTGTGTGTTTTATGTAAAGCTTGCTAAAATGATTAATTATCTCTAAATGAATAAGAAAAGGGCAAATTAACAGTCGAATCAAAATAAGGTTAAGAGCCTCACGATTTCAGTAACTTGTACATATATCATTCAATTAAGCTAATGCTCATGTTTATAAGACCGAAGGTGATAAATCTTAGAATATCCACACTTTCACCATAAGGCAGCTGTAACATTTGAACTATTTAATTTATATTAACCTAATCTGAGCTCTGTATATTTAGGTGAGCTCTAATATATACCTATATGGTGGGACGTATGCAAGTTTGGCCTCTTGGCGTGCAACACAACTTTCCTCAAAATTTACGCAAAGATTTAGGATTTTTAGCATAATAGGCTATCTTATAGTTCTCATTTCATACACATATTCTTGTGTTATTATATGCCCTCTCCCCTTAAAACACCCATGCGTCCTGGCCTGTTTTAATTTAAATAATTTCTTGAACCACACTGCGTTTACATTTAATTAGTTCCTAAACCTATTTTTGATTTTAACCTAGGGCATATGTAAGATTTTTGAACAAAAAAAAACTGTTTCATTTTTATAGATTTCCAAATCAGAAGATAATTCGGACGTACAATAGTATACACATATCCAAGGGCGTATCCAGGATTTTGCTGGGGAGTTTTTTTTAAAGGGGGAGTCCATAAAAAAACATTTTTATAGAATTCCAAATTAGAAAATAATTCGGACGTACAATAGTATACATATATCCAAGGGCGTATCCACGATTTTGCTGGAGGGATTTTTTGAAGGGGGAGTCCATGAAAAAACTTCAAAAAACGCATCATAAATTTGTTTATTTGTATTTTTGTAACGATTTTACAAGTTGGACAAGAACTTCGAGGGGGGGGGGGCTCAGACTCGGTAAATACCCCCGTTTTACGGCCTTGTTTCCATATAGTAGACAGCTTACCTTCTTGCTTTATTGTTTGTGCTTTGGTGTTTTACCACGTTGAATCTTGCTTGAATGTGAGTTTCTTTTCCGTTCTTTTTGGGTTTATTTGTTTATTTTTGTGCGTCTGTTGTTTTCTTTATATATTTTATTTTGCTAATTTTTCGGGGGTTTTAGTGTCGTTGGTAAAGGTTTCCGGATGTGAAGCCGAAATATTCGGACTATCATTTTTGTTTTATAAAGGTTTTTGTTTTTTACTGTTTTATTGAAAGTAAATCCTGTTTTTGTATATGTTCGTTTCAATTGCTTGTCCTTACGTAATTTGAATGACCTAACAAAAATAGCCAGTGTGTAGTTGACGTAATATCTTGCCCATTTTTGAATCTCAATGCTTGATATAAATTTCCATACCAATCAAAGCATAGTGAATCTTTTTAACATACCGTAACTAAGCACAGATTTCTCATACAACGGGAATAAGTAGTGCCATATCTGTTTCTTAAACAATCTATGGTATAAAATACCATCTTCGAAAAAGGTGACTTTCGCCCAAGGTAGGAATGGATCATCCAAGAATTCCATGTCCACAAAACAGGTTGCCTAAGAAAACCCAGTATTGCATCAAATATTTTGAAAGAAACCAACCAAACCCGTTCATTAGGATAGCCTGTCCCATTTCACATCTTAATCTTCTTTGACTTTTCCCGTGTCTTTTTTCAGGTTGCTTATCTCGATTTGCTTACCGTTAAATTATGATTAGGTTTTCATGAAAACACCTTTTTTTTTGCTGATAAATTCTTCGTTCTGTGACCTGTTTATTTAATAATTCACCTCACTGAAAAACTTTGGAAAGGCAAAACTAAAAACGTAATCAGATTATCAGAGGGGTGCGTCGTTTGCTACGAATCCTGATATCCCATACGGCTTTGGAAATGTGCAAAAAAAATCAGTAAAAAATCCGTCTTATATCGATTCTACTAAACTCAGTCACACCCGATCGATACATTAATCAGAATACACGTTTTCTTTTTTATTTTTGAGATTCTCAATTTTATAATCCCCTCAAAACGTATTATAACCGAATTTCAACCAGTTTTGCAGAACAAAAAGTGTTAAGTACACTGCTCTTCCACAGCCATGAAGATTGTCACATAAGGCCAGCCATAAGATGACCAGAAAGGCACGATTGGCGCTCAAGAGAGATATGGAGGCATATTTTCCAAAACAATCTTTTGCTTCTACTGAAGATTTTGTAAAGTGTCACTGAACACCTTTCGTATTTCCACATCCGGGTGGTTTTCAGTTGTTTGTTCCATAGCCACATTGTTCGGTTCAGGGGCGGATCCAGGATTTTTTAGGGATGTGCAAATCCGATGATCCGATAAACTTGCGTTAGGAGCAAGTTTAATTAACACAATTTTGCTTTAATTAAGTAAATTACGCTACTTTGGACTACGTTAGGGGGGCGCCCGCCCCCTCGCCCCTCCCCCGGCTCCGCCACTGGTTTGGTTTATCATTTGTCTTATTGCTGTTTTTCGCTGTCCTGTAATTGCCCCACATCCTGGAACTAAGGCTTTTATACATGGGTGAAAACATTGGTAGATGATGTGATGTTGGTGGTTGATACCTTCTTAACACCCTTAAATTCAGGATTAATGAAAATAACTAGCGGTGGAATCGGGTGTCCTACCAGACAGCCACATACACAGAAATTTGTTAGGAGGGGATGTATAAAAATGATCTGACAATCCAAATTAAAAGTGTCCAGAACTTCAGAAAAATTTAGGATTTTGGGCTTAAGGACTCGTGCTCTAAGGCCTCCATTTTGCTTAAGGCTCTGTCCTGGTTTATTAAAGTTAGGTCTTTATCAGGGACATATCTAAGAGGAAAGTCAGTTAAGCCAGTCCGTCTCTAATACTGAAACAAGCTTAATATATTCATTTTTGAAAAAAGACTTAAAGTATTCGAAAAAAGATAATTTTTTGTAACCTTGCCCCCTTCCCCCAAGGAAAACGTTTTGACTCTTGACCCGTTTCCCAAAAAAAACCCGAAAAATGGTATATGGTACATATCACATGAGCTGAATCACAATTGGAATACTTAAGACAAGTACGCACATTCTGGAACTTCAGATCCATCATCCCCTTGAAATCTTAAGATTTGTTACGATTCGTCCTAGTTCTATAATGTCTTAACTGCTTCCATATAAGTAGCATATTTTTGCAGTTTCTTAATTTGCCTCCCCCCCCCCCAATCTTTTAAAGCAAATTCCTACGAAGCACCTGCTTCCTAATTATAACAGATGCTATTTATTTTATTGCCCATATCCTAGCAGCCTAGGTTAAGCTGGCAGCTATATCCTAGCAGCTCTTGACCTACTTTCAGAAATAGTGTGTTGCTACCATAGAAATGCGTTGCATTGCATGCTTATGGTTAATTTGCGAGAGCGTCAAAGGAATACAGAATACTAACTGTTGATTATGCCTCCATACAATTAGGCCTATATACTGGAAATAGGCACACTGGCTCACCAGAATAAACCTGATTAGCATTGTCTATGCTCATGTCCATCAAGTGGCGGTTTTAAGGGGGATAGGGGGCACTGGCCCCAGGTGCAGAAATTTTAGGGACGCAAAATTTCAAATACATAATCTAATGGTTACAATTCATTTTGTATTTTTTTTGAAATTTTGTTTCTGTAAAAATAAAGTAGAGGGCGCAGTTTATAAATAGAAGTAACTAAGAAATGTAACTAAGAAAGTAGCTAATCAATATATTAATAATAATTAAGCTACTTACGTGTGATAGCGACCACGCCAAAGAAGTAAAGTTAGGTTAATCCTAATGAAATATACCAAATATTATGAAAATATTAAACATTAGCAACAAAATTATGGAAAATACAACAGAGAATTACGGAAAGCAGGCGGCCCAAAACGCATTTCTCTAAGTACCTAACCACCTCTATATTTTAAATATTTAATTAAAATATACCTGCAAAGTAGTTTATTTCGTTTCAGCTAAGCTGATTATCTCTGAGTGGACACTGAAAACCGATTTCATTACAGATCAAGAACAAAGTTTGGTGGCTGTAAAACGTAAGTGCCATAATTAAATTAAGATAATAATAATAAAAAAAATTATTAACTAATTAAAAAATTGCAATAATTTTGTTAATAAATTAAAATTTTGTTAAAAGTCAAATTTTTGAGGAACAGGGTGGGGAGCTAATCAATGTTTTGCCCCGGACGCAAGAGAGGCCAGAACTGTCACTGATCAATCTAAAAATGTAGTAAAAATTGCATCAACCCTGCTAAAGTAAAGAACTGTTTCGGCATTTATTGCTATTAGATTGACACGGTTTTCACTAAGATCAAGGAAAAGTGCAAAGTTTTAAAGAAAACGAAGTTGGTTTCTTGCTTGCTGCTGCTTTGCTGCTTGCTGCTGCTTATATTTCATGCTGAGAAGCTCTGTTGCAAACCGTTTCATTTTCTCTTGTTCTTGCAGTAGGACCGGTTGTTTTTCGACCTCGCACGGATTTCAGATTTTACTTGGGAATTTGTTTGACCATAAGCTTCCCAGAATCTGTTTCAATTCAGCATTACTAAATTCAGAATAGATATGCCTTCGTGGATCTATTTCGTCGAAATGTACCGTCAATAACAATTTGTGGTCGCTATCCAGAGGCTAGCTTTAAATCATCTTTCCTTGGTTTTGTATGCCTATGGGATATGATTCAGTCGCCATTGAACTCCGTCGGGTTTTACCTCACCGCCAACAAAGCAACTAATCAAATGGTTTGCAAGTTTGTCATTTCTTGTAAGTTTCAATCAGTTGATATATCCTTCCTTGATTCATCAATGATACTAGTCTAATGTGATCTTATTTAAAAAAAATTATAATGTATCCAAAGAGTTGTCAACTGACTCAAAGAGTATGGGTAGCCAATATCAGTTACTCATACTCTTTGAACTGACTGTTGTGAATCTGCAGAACTGGCTGGATCTGAACGTGCCCCCCACTCTGTTCCGGTACCTTTAACCCAGCCTCCAAACCTGTCGTTTGTTCCACGCTCAACCGGTTTTGTGAGCAACACCGTATGGATCAAGAGTTTCACCAACATTTCTTCTAAAAGAAAGCAATAATAATTAGCGGTAGGCTTCTAAATATGGTTTATCATATACGATTCCATACCTAATCTTGGTTGTGATAAACCCACAAGATTCGTGATCAAGTCAAGGAAGCAGATGTATGATGAAGGACTGTTTCTAAATTTGGCAAAAATAATAGTCAATATGTGGGTCAGTGGATATTACTGATGTAGAAAATTGGAGTATCCTTTTCCTGAAAAAAATACCCATGCAAGCTGTAAGACAGATATTTTCTCCTAATTTGCCTGTCGAACAATTGTGGTTCATAATCTAACCATAATTACGTCCATAAAGAGATCTACTAATGGGAGGGGGGAGATCGCACGCATAAATTTTTAAGGCAAAGATGATTTCATGGTCAAAAAGTACGTATTCGTTGTCGATTTGGAATTTTTGCTAGGGGTCATGTCCCCTCCCCCGTGGAAGACAAAAATATAACCTTTTTGGAAAAACAGCTAATATTTTTCTGTATTTTTCAAAGTTTTGTCCCCCCCTCTTTTTCGTTGAAGAAAAGCTTTGGCTTGACCTCCCTCCTCTCCCAGCAGAAACATATGGGGGCGTCATTGCCGAGGCTCACTCTGGCGAAACTGTTTTTTGCCGACAAACAGTTTATCCAAATCTTAAATATATTTACTAAATGTAGACTAAGGAGCATTTTTCCTGAGTAAGCTACAGATACCCCTGCAAGCCGTAACACAGGTATTTTCTTCTAATTTGCTAAATGAATACAAGCCCCCCCCCCCCCAGTTGAAATTGTAATAATTTAAAGGAGTGACTCCCTACTGTGAGCCAAATATAACTGACTTAGTTTTTCGTTTATTATTTTGACATTATTTTATTTTTGTTACTACAATTTTTGGTTTTTTAATTTTATTTATTAATTTACTTTTGTTGATTCATTTGTTTATTTATTAATTTTGTTTCGTTTTTTATTAATGTCTACATTTTTATGCACATACTGATCTTTAGATTTTAACCGAAAATTAACTTATCATGCCACACTGGCCTTAAAATTGTTTGCTGATTTTGCAAATCTATAACCAAAAGTAATGGATTCAAATTTAGGAGTCATTTAGGTTTAATGGAGTCATTTAGGTACCCGTCCAGGGTCACAGTGCAGGAAAGCGTGAAAAGGGCATTCCTTGGGTTTTTTGTATTTTTTAATAGAAAAACTCCAAAAGGCATCTGTCTTAAAATCTCCCCCTTTTTTATTAAGTAATATTTCAAACGATAAATCTCTTGTTTTGGATTATCTATGGAAATCTTGGCTTTTTTAGGGAATCTTTGAAATAGAGGTAATATTAAACTTAAAGTTGTTGTTAGGACCATTGAAAAAGTAATGTCGAATCTTAGTTAATTGAAACAACAATTATTTCTTAAATTATGAACATTTTGGAAACTTGAGTTTTCATCATTTATTTATTAGCAGAAAGTCTATCCTCCTCCTTTCTCAGAGGAGGAGGATAGGAAGAGGTCGTATGCTATATTAATTTCCCAGAGCTGTCTGTTTCGTCAATATGTAGAGTAACAATGTGACCCGTTTTTTGTGACAATATTTATTATTGTGCTTTTGTGAAGAGTCTACAACGAATATACATATTTTCTTCCGTGTAAATTCAAACATCAACAATATGTTGATTTCCAAAGACAGCTACACCTTCAAACGTGCAGCTTGTGTCATATTTAGTTTATTAGTACTTGTCTAAAATATAAAACACACTCGCGAACTTGTCTTGCGAATAACCGGTTTTTCACGGTCCCTATACCAGACAATAACCTTCGGCTCGTTGAGAAACCAAATTATAGCATTTTTTTAAATTAAATATTTAGTTGGTATTTTGATTAGGTTAGGTTAGGCACTCTGGGCAGCCCCCTTCTATAATTCTCTGTGATAGTTTTCCTAATTTTATTAATAAAGCATTGTATTTTTATCATATTTTGTTTTATTTCATTAGCATTCACCAAACTTCACTCCACGAGTGTGTTTTATATCATAGACAAATACCAGTTTATTTTTTGCTGACTTTTCACCCACGTTTTTTTAAAAATCTGGCATCCATTGCTATCAAAACATGAATAAATCAATAGGTTTAAAACTGAATTTCAAATTTTTACTAATTCTTTAACATATATATGGGTATGTAAGTTTCTGAATATCACCGCATTTTCACTGCCCTTGGTACTTTCTTTTTTCAACTTTTAAAAATCAATGCTATTAGAGATAGAAAATGGGATTTGAAGGAGCTCCTACATATCCTTAGAACAGTATCCAGGAGTATCCAGGGATTTTTTCAAGAGTGGAGAGGTTTTATAAAATAAATTTGTTTTCGGGAGGGGTACAAAAAAAAACTTTAAAAAGGCATCAAAAGTTTGTTTTCTATCCATTTTTGTTACGTTTTCACAAGTCGGGCAAACATTTCGGGGGGGGGGGTTCAAACCCCTTAACCCCCACCCCTGGATACAGCCTTGAGTTTTCAATATTCTTAAAGTGCTTTGTAATTGACCACACGCACATTGGTTTCATTCAAGCATATCCAAAGAGAATGATATTGCATAAAAAGGATATTTCCGGAGAAAACACTCTAAAAATTTAGTTTACATGGTCGTTAAAATTCCTCAGTTTCTTCCTCGCAAAGAATACGGGTCAACAATCGCCTCCTAGCTAACAAAGACACGCTAGTAAGAAGGAATTTTCATGCAAATTTGGACATCGGTATGAAGATGGATTATAACGAATGAAAAACTCCTGAGGGTCTTATGAATCTGGCGATTCATTCATTTGACACTAATTGCCAGAATGCTACAAAGCTGACCTAAATATTACCGTCTTGAGGTTTATTGTTTACCACCTGTTTGGTCATACCTTCAGCTATGATTCGGGAAAACTACCCTCTAATTCTATAACTGAATGAGTTTGGTATGCCAATAAGTGCCGAAGTGGGCTTGATAAGAATACCAACAGTCAGTTTCAAACAAGTGGAATGCTGCTCTGAGACATTGGGGCTGAATTTTAATTGTGTCCATGGTTGCCAGGGTTAATTATTGCACCCAGGGTTGCATAAGTGAATGATTGCGTCCATGGTTGCCAAGGTCAATTTTTTACTGTAGTGCTGAGGACTCATCCTTAAAATTCGATCAGTTTTCAATATGTTCTTTAAATATTTTCTGAATAGAAAAAAATTGAGCAGTTTTATAATGAAACCAGTAACATGCGTGGATTTTTTTTTATTCTTTTATTTTTTGTGATATTATTATTAGTATTCTTATTTTTAGAATGATATGACGCTCCGAGTTGGCCAAATATGCAAAAAAAAAGCAAACTAGCGAAGAAGAATATTTGAACCAGTGGCGGATCCAGGGGGCCGGGGACGCCCCCAAGATTTTTCTGGCGCTTCATTCCTTGTTTTTTTTTTCTTTTTTGATCTTTTTTTAAAACATTTGTCGATTTGGTCAATTATTGGCCTCTTTGTCACATTGGCCCCCCCCCCAAGATTTTGCTCATTGGCGCCCTTGTCACATTGGGCCTTCCCTAAGATTTTGCTCTAGATCTGCTCCTGTCTTGAACGACCTTATAAGTACACTGAGGAAACAACACCCAGGTACACCTCCCCTTGCACTTGGGGCCAAGCCCAAAGGCCTTTTTACTTATTGGCCAGAGGAGACTCAACTAGCTCAAGCTAATCCATGTGCCTTGTGCATGGGGCGCGTGGCATGGTTCTTGGCGCGTGGCATGGGGCAATGCATTTGCGTTCTTGGCACGTTCTTGGCATGGGGCGCGTGGGCGCTGCCTTAATTTAATGTGTAAAAATACACATTAAATTAAATTGAAGAAAATGAAATATAAGATTAATTACAAAAAAAATAGTTAAAAAGTACGTTGGTAAACGAATCTACTGAAAATTGCATTGATGAATAGACAAATTGTCCAATATCTCTTCTGAGCGTCTCTTATTCACTTTATTGAATTTTGGAAATTTTGGATTGGAAATTTTGATTGAATTTTGGAAATTTTGGAGATTGGAAATTTTGAGTAGTAGTTGCTTAAGTATAAATAAAATTAGAAAGTTCGTCCGGGTAGGTATGAGGTATCGTGAGGATTTTCTTAAATAATCAGTTTTTAGTATCTTTTCAGTTTATGTTTTTTGCTGTATTTTGTTGCTTGTTTTGTGTAAGTAACCATGGCCCAATTGGGCTTTCGTGTGAATAAATCTATCTATCTATCTATACTTCTTTTCTTATTTTTGTTCCCTAATCTATTTTTTCCTGTATATTATTTCCTTATAAGCACATAGATTGTACACAAATAGCTTTCAATTTCTATTTAGCTTTACCAACAATGGGGCATGCCTCCGAAACCGTATTTAAAAAGAAACGTTGAGCTTTTCGTATTTACTATATTTCCTATATACTTAATTTCTTATATAATTACTTCTGTTTCCTAGCTTTTTTTTCTTGCATTTAATTTTCTCATAAGCGCATAGATTGTACACAAGTAGCCATTAATTTCGATTTAGCTTCAAAAATAAGGGCTTATGCCTCTAAAATCGTATCTACATTGCATGAAGAGAAACGTTGAGCTTTTCATATTTACTATATGTATTTATACTTAATTTCTTATTTAATTACTTCTGTTTCCTAGCCTATATTTTTGCATTTTATTTTCTCATAAGTGCATAGATTGTACACAAGTAGCTATTGATTTCTATTTAGCTTTACCGATAAGGGGGTATGCCTCCAAAACCGTATCTATACTACATGAAGAGAAACGTAATTATAGCGAAAATAATTATTAAACCATAAAGTAAATAGTGTTCACCCAGGGTCGTATCCGAAATTTTTACCGGGGGAGGGGATTAAAAAGGATTTTTCCCGGGGGGCACACAAAAAAACCTTCATCAAAAATTTGTTTATATTCCTTTTTGTTAAGTCTTTACGAGCAAACATTTCGGGAGAGGAGGGATTTTCTTATTCCTTTATTATTTTTTTATTATTATTATTGTTATTATTGTTCCTTTTTTTAGGAAGGATATGACGCTTCGAATTGGTCAAATTTGCAAAAAAAGCAAACTAGCGAAGAAGAATACCTGAACCAGTGGTGGATCCAGGGGACAGCCCCCCCCCCCATGATGTTTTATGTTGCCTTCATTCCTTGTCTTTTCTTCTTTTTTTTATTGTTTTTTTTTAATAAATTTGCCAATTCGGTCAATTATTAGTAGGCTACCTTTGTCATATTAGAGGGGGGATTTTTTATTCGTTTTTTTTTTTTTTTTTTTTTTTTGGTCCATTTTTAGGAAGGATATGAAGCTCAAAATCGGCCAAAATTACATAAAAATGCAAACTAGCGAAGAAGAAGAGGGGTATCCAAACCTCCCCCTGGATACGACCATGTGTAAATCATATGGTTTATGGTTTAAAACAATAAAGTTTCAACTAAAACTTTGCCAAAATGCCTAAATATTTTGCAAAAACATTAAATTTACATCTATCTTCTTTATCGCTCAAGTACTCTCTTTGAAGATGTTTAGTTGAATTTGAACAGTCTCTTCAACATAGTTTTTGCATCCTTCTCTGTTAAAATAAAATTTAAATTTTATTATTTTCTGGGTCTTCCTGAAGGTAAGTGCAGGGTCGCCACTAAATAAGAAATAAAATCACTAACTTGTACAGGGAAAAAATTCTGAAAGAACAAAAAATCTACTGGCTTTATTCTTGAATGTGGTTGGTAATCATTTTAAATCACGAAATTTTTTAGAACTAGCCTAAGTCGTTTTTATATGACACTGTATAGGAGGCAATCTACAGAGACCAAGAGAGCCCGTGCTGGTTGATGGCAGGGACACCCTTACGGGAAAATAGCAATGTCAACAGGCAGGGGAACAAAACTTAGGTTTGGAACGTATTATGTGCAGTAAGCTCATTGTTAGTGACATGCTTGCAAAATAGTGCAGATCAAGATATGTCAGATCCAATACTTCATGTGATCCCAGCTTGGGCAGAAATAAATGATATTATGTGGTGGAAGGTGCAATATTTACAGGGACATTATGCTCACTATTATTGAACCCCGTTTGAATTGGCTAAGCTATGTATTATTGGAACTGCCAGACTGTCTGCCTCGCCTAATCTTTGTAGTCGAGCCTGTTAGCACCTGCAAGGGATGCCAAGGAGTACAAAGGAAGAACTGGTGGAACCTGGGCAAGTCATATTTTTAACCTATTGGGGGGTTCAGAAAGTTTAGTTGCAGATGGTTGACTCAATGGCTCGTATTGACAAAGCAGTTGCTAGAAGATCCCTCAGCAGGGTCCAGGAAAGTCTCCCAGATCATTGATGCTGGGCAAAGGGGAAACACCTGATTCCCCCAACAAGTACAAAAATACAAATAGTATCATATCTTATCTCTTTCGACCTGGCTGAATAATCTCGATGACCGAATCAACCAACTTAAGAGCTGGAGTAAGAAAACAGACGTAAGGCATTCAATAAAGAAGCTTTGTGAACGAAAACAAAAGTCCATTGTATCTCCTATGGCAATATACATGCTTGCTTGCGTGCATAGTGTCTCCTCAGGGCTAAAATGCCAACAGCAATTTCATTCTGAATCATATATAGATTCCTGTATTTATTTATGAATTTTTTTATTTGAATATTCGCACTACTAACGGTTCTAGAAAAAACATTTAGTTTACATCAGTAAAACGTTTTTGAAAAATGACTTGACAAAGCAGACTCGCTAGACAAGAAACAAATAACTACAACTAGTGATAAATCAGTAAGACTGGCAACCTTGTCTAAGTGTCACTGTCACCTTCCGACTGAAGTTTGCGGAAGGATCTATCTATGAGCCTTCAGCCCCACAATATCGAAGTGAGGCAGCCTGTTCGACAAAGCACGGTTCTTGCTAACCCCAAACCGGCTCTTCTGCATGCATATTTAAGGACCAGTAAATACGGCTAATGCACCCATAGACAAGGAAGTGTGTGTCTGTTTGTGGCTTGCATGAATAACTAAAGCCCCATTCATACTGAGATTTTACTAATAATGAGAATTACATACATAGCGCCAATTTCAGTCAATCAGAATTTTTTCGCCAATGAAAAAAATTTACGAAAAATCTGATTGGCTGAAATTAACTCTAACTAAATCTTGGTATTAGTAAAATCTCACTGTGATTGGGACTTAGGCCTTGGAAATTTGGAGGAAACAATTTTTAAATAACCAGCATGGAGACAGGCTATTCCAACCTTTATCCAGGAGCTGATAATCCCAACCACTGTGTCTAACCGCGACAACCAAACTCTTGTGTGTAACTCCTGTTCCACCCTTAGTCCAGAGGTGTCGGAATCGTGACCGAATGGAGGAGGGTTTTTGACACTGGTTTCGTGACTTAAATTTGCTTCGCAAGTCTTCTTTTTGATTTGCCAAGTAACTAGGTTATTCCTAAGCTATCCAGAAAAACACGACTTACATATGGCAGAAGCAGTGGCGCTAATTAGGGAAGGGGGTATTTGTCCCTCCCTAGATTCTTTGCCATTGAAAAATACTTTTTTTGGAATTTTCCTTGGAATAAAAATTGAAAAAATTGCCCTCTCCCCTAAATTTTGCCCCCCCCCCTCCCAAAGCAGTTCTGTGAATTGGCACCACAGAGCAGAAGAGTTCACTTTTATTCACGTTTCTAACAAGATACATTTCTAAAATAACACATTTTTAACAATTTATTCACATTCCTTAAGAGCGACGTAGGAGAGCTTGACGGTGTATTAACATTGTGAATGAAACCTATTATTTTCACCATACTGGAAAAACCAAGAGAAAGACTTTGTGAAAGGAGTGTACGTCACGATATTAATCATGTCCATATACAGGGGGCTACCCGGTTTAATCCCCCCTTCGAGAGATTTTTGACTAACTCCTACAAAAGTGACAAAATTACATGTAAACCCGCCCCCAACCCCCGGAAAAAAAATCCTGTATAAGGCCCTGATACCAATATTGAATTTCCAACCAACGCAAAAAGCAAGCTTAAACTTGGACTAATGAAATCAAACGACTTGTTGGTATGAATCACTTGGTATGAATCACTATTCATGAATCACTCAGGATTCAGTTGTTGTTAAGGCACTTGTTAAGAATCTGGCAAACACGCGAGAAGTGAAGTGCGACTGATGCTAATGAAATAAAACAAAATAGGATGAAAATATAGTAATTTATGAACAAATTTGGGCTATATATTTGCCCATTAGGGGGGGGGGATAAAACATAACATGTATTAAATACGTAGCCTAACCTAACCTATGTACTTTTTTTTGCCCCTTCAACGCCAAAAAACTAAACCTTAGATCTTTGTCACGGAGTGATCAATACCTAACAAGGCAACAAAAACCTATTTTTCATAAAGCATCTTTGAGATTTCGATTCGGTCTTTCTCGCGTGTTTACCGGATTCTTAACAAGTAGGCTACCCTTGTTAATATCTAAGTGTGATTCAAGTTGTGTCTTTTTCTTCTAATGCGGCCAATCAAGCAATCTAATTCAAGCGACAAAAAATGTGATTATCATTTCACTTTTAATAACTGTCAGTTTCAGATTAATTGAAGCATATTTAAGCAGTGTTGCATGTCAAAGACCATGACAAATATCGCAAAATATTTATGATTGTTTTACTTAGGCGATCTTCCTTAATGGTCAAGTGACCCTTTTTTTAATGGCTTTGCAATAATATACAAACCTTGAGCATTTGGGTCAGCATTACAAATTAAAGGTTGGAATAAAAATAATAAATCTTGGATCGATATTACGTCGCTTAAGGGTGGCCACCTTAAGAAGTAAGTTATGGATTTTGAAGGGAGAAAATTCTTGTCCTTCTGTAAATGACAGATTAAGGTCTTACCCAGGGACTAAACGTACATAGGGGTAACATCTAGTCCCCCCCGTAATATAAAATAATTCACTAAACCCCTTTTCTAAGCAATTACGGTGAGCATATAGGAGGGAGGAGGGCAAAATTTATTTTTAAATCTATAAGAAAATTTTTTCAATGAAAATACCAAAAAAAGGATATTTCAATGACATACTCTAAAAACATGGTTTAAAAAACTTAGGGGGGACCACAAAAATCTAGGAGGAGTAAACTCCCTTAGATTGACGTCCTGTTTCTAAGCAGCTCTCAGTGGGAATATCAGTGATTTTACGTACCGTAAGAGGATCGAAGTGCGATTAAACATATGTAGCCCTTCTAATCCTTCCTCTAAGGATAGCTCAGCCAACAATATTTCCAACAGCCAACAATTTTGTCAATTATTTCAGAAGTTTGAAAATACCACACATGACTTTTACGCGGCGCTTTCCCGACCCGCGGCACAGCCCTGCGGCACAGCCAGCGGCGCTTTCCTGGCCCCCGGCGCATCCCAGCGGCGCTTCGCGGGCCCGGGGGGACCTTTGGTGACCGGGGGCGGGCCGTTGGGGCACAGGGGGGTCTTTGGGAGTCTGGGGGACCCTTGAGGACCGATTGGTCCTTTGGGAGCCGGTTGGCCCTTTGGGGGCCGGGGGAGGGCCTGGGGGGGTCGGGGGGGCCCGTGGGGGGCCTGGGGGACATTTGGGGACCGGTGTAGGGCCTTTGGGACCCCGTTGGTCCTTTGGGGGCTCGATGGGCCTTTGGGGGGCCCGGGGATGGCCTTTGGGGGTCTGGGTGGGTCTTTGGGGGCGCCGGTGGCTCTTTGGGAGCCCGGGGGACCTTTGAGGACCGGGGGGCGGGCCTTTGGGGTCCGGGTGTCCTTTGGGGGGCGGGGGGGCCGTTTGAGGACCTGTGGAGGGCCTTTGAGGGTCTGAGGAGGGGGTGTGGGGGGCTGGGGCTCTAGGGGTGCTGGGGGGACCTTTGCGTACCGGGGGCTGCCTTCGGGGTTGTGGTGGGGGATCGGAACCCTTTGGGGTTGGGGTAGAGGACCTCACAACACTGTTCAAATGGAACTTGTGTATTATAACGACCACAGAGTTTCACCCTCAAATTCTCTTCTAAAACCTTTCCTAAAATCTTCTTTCAAAATGTCTCTAACTGTTTCGCCGAAATAATCCCATAAAATGGATAAAACGGTTTCGCCCAAATAATCCCTAAACGTAATTTCAGCGTGTTCCTTTTGTTTGGCATCTCTGCGCTAACGCATTTCAAATTTCTAGGAAACCCTTTCCTACGTTAATCTCTTCATCTCATAAATTTTCCTAGCTAAACTATTAGGGTTTTGTTAGAATATCAATTTATCTCTCCGACTTAAAGCTCCGTGAAGCCGTATTTAAAAATAGAATTTCTATCTCTTTAGACCCCCGCATAATTCCAAGATAACAAGTGATGTCATTTATAATTCCTGACATTAAAGATCAATGAAGCCCTATTTAAAAATAGAATATTAATTTTTCTCTCTGACCTAAAGAACGTTTATCCCTCAGACCTAAGATTAAAGAAGCCTTAATGTTTCTTAATTCTCCCCTTCGTGAATCAATAATGTCCCCTAGCGATTATGTAAATCAAGTTCACAGGTGCTACTCGTGACAGGACCACGTGGTTTATGGTTTTCCATGTGAGAAAATTCCTGTTTTTCCAAGTGAGAAAATTCCTGTTTTTCATTCTCACTGAGAAAACCATATAACAGACATGAATTGCTGTTGACATCCATAAATGTGACAAAGTTCCTGTTTTTCAAATTCTCACTGACAAAACCATAAAACATCCATAATTTGATGTTGACATCCGAGAAAAACATCAAATAAATCGACCTTGGAAAAAGAGGTCATTGAGCGATTACGTAATCTTTCTCCCTAGGGACTCTATGACCATATTGTTTCATAATTCCACCCAGACGTGAATCAATAATTCCCCCATCGATTATGTAAATCACCCCTCATGCCATTACACGTGGCCAAACAACAACAACAGATCGATTGACCTTGACCACCATTAGACTCGATCGATAATCCTTGAATAAATTATGTCCCGTCAGCATTAAACTAAATTGTAGATGGCAGCAGGGTGTTCGTTCTGTACCTTCTGATAGGGTTCTACTAAGACGCTGCACCGGAACGCTCCATTATGATAATTCTAAACAACGAACTGTTGTAATTCAAAAGGTGGTATGTTACAAAATTGGAATTTTACAGGAGAGAGGAAAAATTGAAAAACACGTTTTGTGTTTTCCTATTGTTACTGAGAAACCGTTGTATGTACAAGATGATACAGCCCGAGTTTGCCCCATGACGTCATGCTATGACGTATGCTATGACAACAATGGACTAAGCTAAGGTAATTCAAATAGGCTATAGAACATGAATTTTACAGTAGAGAATAAAGACAAGAAAATATATTTTGGCTTTGTCGATTGTTAATGACAAACAATCGTATGTACAAGCAGATACTACACAAACATGTATCATAAGGATAATTTTAAATAACGGAATGTGGTAATTCTAAAGGTGGTACGTTATTCAAGAGTTTTACGGGACAAAAGAAAGAAAGAAAAATGCATTCTGGGTTTTTCGGTTGTTAATGACAAGCAATTGTATGTACAAGCAGAAATTGCACAAATATGTATCATGAAGATAGTGCTAAACAACAGAGTCTGGTAATTCAGAAGGCCGTACGTCGTACAGCATAAATTTGGCATGAGAGCAGAAAGACAAGAAAATACATTTTCAGTTTGTCGGTTGTTAATGGCAAGCGATTGCATGTACAAGCAGATATCGTACAAATATCTACCTTGAAGATCCTGTTAAACGAACAGTTGTGGTAATTCAAAAGGTGGTATGCTAAACAACGTGAATTTACAGGGGAAACGAAAAACACATTTTGCTTTTCGATTGTTATTGGCGAAACGTTGTATATACAAGAAGATACAGAACATTTATTTAGCATGAAGATAAGACTAAACAACGGACTATGGGAATTAAAAAGCCAGTACGTTAAACGACATGAAGAGCAAAAAGATAGAAGAGCTCACAGAAGAGCAAAAAGATAGAAGAATACCTTTCGGGCTGAAGATAATGTTAAACAGCGGGTTGTGTCAATTCAAAATGCTGTTTGTCACACAGCATGAAATCTATTGTTATATTTTTCTTTCTATTTTTGTATTTACCTTCTTTCTTTTTGTTGCTGTTATTAAGAAGCAAGAGTCTGTCAAGACAGATTCTTTAGCCATTCAAATTACAATAAAACACTTACGACAGGAATATCTCCAATTTCTAGCTACTTTAATAAAACAAGAGAAAAAAACACATTTTGAAACTTAGAAGCATATTAGGAACCATGCCAGATATAAAAATCAAGTTGAAAATTTCTATGTTAATTTCTTTGTTTAATAACCCGGGATTTAAACCCAAGTTTTTTGGGAATAATGTCACAAAGAGCTCTTTAGATTACTCTAGCCCAGATAGGAAGTGCTCTGAGCAACTGCTCACAAAAAAACATAAACAAGGGTATTAATATTTTACAAAATCATGTAGGAATGAGATTAAATACGAGACCAAGAGGAATTGCATCAATGATAGTTAAAAACGAGATTATTTCGTAATAGAATAATTAACTTCATTTCCATTTTATATATTTTTATCCAGTTGCTTTGGTGTTCTCATCGAAGTAACTCTATTAGTGATAGTGACCTATGTGGATCTGTTACGACAATTGTAGTTCAATATCGGTGTTGGTTTCCATGTGTTTTTAGTTTATTTTAGTTTTTTAATCTTTGTTTCTTTTTGGCTGAAGACGCCTCGTTTTTATTCAGGCGAAATATCCGGCCGTAATGTCGCTTTGTTTGTTTCTTCATTACGTTTTATTTCTTTGTTCTTTGCCAGAAAAAAGGTCCCGAATTCCAGGGAGCCATGCACCCACCCATCCCCCACCCAGGTACACACGTACATAATTTTGTTTCAGAATGATATGAGAACGAGCAGAAAATGTAGAAAAAAGACTTTGGATTTTGAAAATGAATAACGATTATGTCATTTCTATTTCAAGTTCATATTTTAGATCATGAAATGTTTTGGGCTAAAAGCTCCGTTGTAAGCAAAGTGATGTCATGTCGAAATGCGTAAGAGTCGTAATTAGTATTTATCAAAATACTTGAAGTTTAAATACTAAATGATGTAATTATAATTTAATTATAAGTTAATTATAAGTTAATTATCAAGTTAATTGCCGAGCAGCAAATTATGTTTATACAATAATTAAGTTTCAGATTTGAGTGAAATCGTTTACTCTAATTAAAATATAACTGATTTTGCCCTAATTTCTTAGGGAAAAAACTAGTGGGAGCTCAGCGTCCCTAACTTATTTTAATTAAACAATTGAATAATTTGATAGGCCTACTTAGGAAGCCACGGTAATGGGAGTAGTCGAATCGCTCTGAAACGTAGGTACTTCGAAAGATTATGTGGAATTTAAGCGTATCAATTATTTGATACAGTTGTGACGCTCCATTTTTTTTAACCAGCACCAGACCTCCCTAATTGGATGGTACACATTTCTATATGTAGTATGTTTCTATTATTTAAATGTGCACCATTCAATCAAGGCGGCCTTGTCCTGATTCAAAAAAGGGCTGTCTCCGTGAAAAGTCCACAGAAGTAGCTCTTAATAGGACTTTTTACTCTGAATCCCGATTTTGTGCACCGAAATTAAAGATAATACTAATTAAACGCGTTTCTACGATTAAAATATGTTCCACGCAGTCAGGGTGGCCTAGTCCTGATTCAAAAAAGGGCTGTCTCTATTAAAAGTTCACAAAAGTAGCTCTTAATAGGACTTTTTACACTGAATCCCGATTTGTGCCCCAAAATTATAGATAATACTAAGTAAACACGTTTCTACGATTAAAATATGTTCCACGCAGTCAGGGAGGCCTAGTTCTGATTCAAAAAAGGGCTGCCTCCATTAAAAGTTCACAAAAGTAGCTCTTAATAGGACTTTTTACACTGAATCCCGATTTGTGCCCCAAAATTATAGATAATACTAAGTAAACGCGTTTCTACGATTCAAATAAGTTCCATGCAGTCAGGGTGGCCTAGTCCTGATTCAAAAAAGGGCTGTCTCTATTAAAAGTTCACAAAAGTAGCTCTTAATAGGACTTTTTACACTGAATCCCGATTTGTGCCCCAAAATTATAGATAATACTAAGTAAACACGTTTCTACGATTAAAATATGTTCCACGCAGTCAGGGAGGCCTAGTCCTGATTCAAAAAAGGGCTGCCTCCATTAAAAGTTCACAAAAGTAGCTCTTAATAGGACTTTTTACACTGAATCCCGATTTTGTAGACCAAAATTATAGATAATACTAAGTAAACCGTTTTTACGATTAAAATATGTTCCACGCAGTCAGGGAGGCCTAGTCCTGATTAAAAAAAGGGCTGTCTCCATTAAAAGTTCACAAAAGTAGCTCTTAATAGGACTTTTTACTCTGAATCCCGATTTTGTGCCCCAAAATTATAGATAATACTAAGCAAACGCGTTTCTACGATTAAAATATGTTCCACGCAGTCAGGGAGGCCTAGTACTGATTCAAAAAAGGGTTGTCTCCATTAAAAGTTCACAAAAGTAGCTCTTAATATGACTTTTTACTCTGAATCCCGATTTTGTGCCCCCAAAATTATAGATAATACTAAGTAAACGCGTTTCTACGATTAAAATATGTTCCACGCAGTCAGGGAGGCCTAGTCATGATTCAAAAAAGGGCTGTCTCCATTAAAAGTTCACAAAAGTAGCTCTTAATAGGACTTTTTATTCTGAATCCCGATTTTTTTGCAAGGATTGCGGCACATTAAGACACGCATGCACGCTAGAAGGGGTTTATAGGCTACCCCTGTACTATTCTGCAAATGTAGAAATTTTTGATTAGAATCTTAAGCAAATTTATCTTGGGAGGAGGGTGTTGTATTATTAGTAAGAGATTTTGGCACTGGCCTCTTTCTCTTACCCAATACTTACTAACAATTTCCTGTCTCATATAAACAAAACTTCTAACTTGCAAAGGTTGTTACTAACTACTTGAGAAAAATATGATTTTCCTCAAAATTTTAAGACGGGATTGATAAAACTGCAGATGTATACTTAATGTTGTCGCAGACAAGGGCGAATAAAGGGGGCCGTTGAATCCCCCCCCCCCCCAAGATTTTTTTGGTGCCCTCATTACATAGAATTTTCTTTTTTTTATAAACTCGTCAGTTTGGTCAATTATTGCCGCCCTTGTCACATCGCCCCCAAAAGATTTTGTTCTAGATTCGCCTTTGGTTGCAGACATTGAAGACCTAAGAAACTATATAAACTACAATTCAGATGCTAGATAAAAGTACTATAGATTGCGGAGATGTCAATTTCTTAAAAGGCCTAGGATCTCAGTTTTGAAAAAAACATATGTCTCAGAAAATTTGAATCCTATCGAAAAAACAAATGAGCATAACACGCTAGACGAGCTTTTAAAAAAATGACTTGAGGGCAACTAGTCTTCCAAATAAAAGACTGATTTTGGGTTAGACTAGACCCCTTGGCTTGTGAGGTGGGGGGGGGGGAGCATGTTTACAAGGAAACTTAGAATTATCGAATTAATTAGAAAATTATGGAAAAATTGTTAAAAGCGTAAAATTTTGGCTATGTGGGAGGATCGCAGGCCTGAAGGCCTCCCACTCTTTTGCATATGTGTCTGGGCTTGGCGATTTTGACGGTGCTGCATTGCTTGCTGTACTGATTGATTGAAACTGCTATATTAAATCCATATGATGTTTCCTTTTCGATATGTGAAAATTCAAAATCCAATATCACCACAGTTTTAGCCAGTGACCTCCTCATCCCTGAAAGACCCGAACGCCAGATTTATATTTCTATTATTGTCATTTTTTGGGGTACTTGTGTATTATACCAAACAAAGTCGAAAAAATTGTTGAATGTAAGATCTGAGAAAACCGGTTTCATAGCCACAAAGACAAATGACGGGTGACAGAATGCATTTGACTTATATAACTTGGGTAATATATTTGCATATTAGAGGGGAGTGGGGGTAGGGTATACTTTACCCCCACACTCACTCCTAATGTGCAAATAAATAGCCCAAATTATGTTATTATATAAATTAAAGTATTGTATTTTCATCATGTCTTGGTATATTTCATTACTATTAACCTAACTTAACTTCTTGAGTGTGTTTGGTATAATACACAAGTACCTTCTTTTTTTGCAGAGAATCGAGGAATCAAGAAATATAAAAAGGAGAATAATAGGATCAACAGGAAAGATCTTCAGATTTTGCGGAGGAATGATACCAAAGGTCTTCTGTCCCTTGCGTTAACCTACGTGCCCGGCCGACGATAACTATTTGGGGATAGAAGCTGAAGAACATGCTTGGCAGGGAGGAACATAAAAGTTCAACTGAGCTCACCTTTATGAAATTTAAATCCGTGTGTGATTTTCACTAGTAAGTCCAAACTTTAAGTCAAATGTTCGTCCTCAAGTTATATTTTCCTACTGTCCATAAGAAGAGACAGGTGTTTAAGCAACCCGGCTGTGTACCGCTATACCTTAAGTTACGTCAAAATGTACCAGAAGAGCAGACCATAGTCTGTACACACTGACACATTTACCGAGTACGAGAAAAATGGATGACTGGATACAGTAGATAGGGAAGTGGATAACTTTTCAAATATACCTAAGTAATTGGGCAAACAGGTATCCAAGCTTGAAGCATGAACATGCAAAGAAAAAGGTAGATATTTGGTGGTTCAACTTTCTCCGAGGAAATCCTAAAAAATTCTATAATTTACTATAAAACGTTCTAAAATACTTAGTTATATCATTCCTAAATTCGGAGAGCTTCGTTTTACCTCCAGCCCACCCCAACCCCCTAATGTGCAAATATGTATATCCCAAATTATATGTACGTGATGTATTTTCAATAACGTGACTTTTTTTCCGCAGCTTGTTTAACATTTCCCTTTAAATTAATAAGAAAAAAGGTTTGCACTATCGAAACTACATAAGCATCAGGTGGGTACTTGTATGATATAGCCCCTGCCTCTCAAGTTGTTCATTTATTGACAAATTATAGAACCGTTTTTTTTCGTTAGTTATTTCAGCTTAGCGTGAGACATGACAAAGAGAAATGACAGAATAGATGGGAATTATATAATTTGGGCTATATATCTGCACATTTGGGGGAGGGGGGGGGGGTAAATTATTTGGACAATATGAAGTTAGAAAACAATTCTTACTTCATAATAGGCAGAATAGTTGTACCTAACACATTAGGCATGCAGACTCGCTATGCTTTACCCCCACCCACCCCCAATATGCAAATATACAGCCCAAATTTGTTTCTATAGTATTATATTTTCATCATACTTATATTTCATTATGATTGAGCGTCAGAGAAATATATTAGAAGCATATTAGGTAGGGGCTATTTCATACAAATACCATCAGGGGCGTAATATTCCATGGGGAAGGGATAGGGGCAAGTGCCCACCATACCCCAGTTTTCCCCCTCCCCAAGCTGAAATTTAGTTTCTTCAAAAATGTTGTCAAAACTAAGATAAGCCTGTATAATTAAAGCATCTGCAAAAATGGGTTAGTTTTCTTTAGTATATCTTTGCCTTTATGGTACTAGGCTACATGGCTCATTTTTTAGTTTCCACCGTTATTTTCACTCAATTTAAGCAAATTGGCTCCAATTTTGCCCCTCCCCCGGGATTTTGACGAAATTACGGCACTGATAAGCATATATAATTTGTGCTGTAGGTTTGCACATTAGGGGAACTAAGGGGTAAAGTGAAGCAGTCGGCATTTATGAAAGACAAAACTAAGCATGCTAGAATGTTTTAAAGCAGTTACCAAAATTCTAAAATGAATCCTTATGGGGAGTTGAATCACTAAATATTTAGCAAAAGATATTTTATACAAATTGTCAATGGGGAAAAAAGCATCTCTTTAGCATGAAGATAACAAGAAAAAGAGAAAAAGGTTATGGGTTTAGTTACAAATCTTCAATGCTGAAAATGAAAATAAGATCAAATAAAATATTTTTAATAGAAGCAGCTTCAACAGCAAAATCAATTTCAGTCATTTCTAGAAGGAAGTGTGCAAACTAGTGCGTCTATTATATTCAAATTTTCTGTGGTTTCCCTGCATTGTCCCAAAAGAAAATCAGGTTTTCCAAAATCTCCCCGAAATTTAGATATCTTAAATATGCAAACATTAAAATGAAATACAAATATTTCATTTTCGTTACTGCTAATTTTTTGAGAAATTTCGAAGAGCCCAATTTTGTTTTTGGATATTTTAGAAAACTCCAGAAAATTACAGGAAAATGGAAATACTGATGGGAAGCTTTGATCTACCGCTTCAACCGAACCTTACATTTTTTTTTTAGATTTACTGAACTTGAACTTCATGCACCCATGTTGAACTCAAACTCTGAGTCAACCTGAACCTTAGGTCAAAGTACGAAGAGCTATACTTAATCTTTCTAAATTCTTTTTACTGAAGAAAAGTTGAATCTCCTGGCGTCCGGCATTTCCTTATCGAATTAAGTCTCAAGTGGTTTATGTTTTGAACTGGACTTAATTTAATTAATAGAGAATAACTGCCAATCCTTTTGTTTTACTAATATCCCCAACCAAAAGTGATCATACCAAAGCGACCCAACCAGCAGGGCCGTATGGGTGGGGGGATGGGAAGCATCTAGTCCTGCCAACACTATGTGGATGCCTAGCCCGAAAATCATTCTTGGGGTATCCTCCCGGTAAATCCCCTTTGGCTTTAGGACAAACCAACAATTATGGGTATGACTTATCTCAATATTCCTAAACAATAAAACTTTTAAGTGAAATAATCTTCTCTCAAAATTTCCTGTTTGTTTTCAGTTACATATAACTGAAAAATAGTTATGAAGATATTTGCTGCTGTGGCATTAACAAATTTATGTATTGGTAGGGACTTAATGTATGAATGCGTCTTTTTATATCCATTATCCCAAAGAACAAATTCCTTCGTAATTTGTCAAGTTCAAAGTGAGGCTTCGACTCCCTAAACCCTCCCTGTAGCTGTGACTGATTACTGAATCAATTCATTCCGTTTCTTTTTCCCCACCTTCAACATTATAAAGGCTAGAGATTTACCTTTGGCCTTGGAATTAAGTGTTTTAACCAAAAGATTGTTTAATTTCTTCTTTCAGAATGGAGGAGGGGGGAGGGGATCTGGGATACCAAGTGGGCTGATCACACGTTGCTAAATATACTAGACTATTAAGTTTCAAAGATTAGACGAATCGCCCTGGATTTGTAGGATGCTAGGGGATGAGTGGGACAGATCTAGTTAACCAGCATTCACATGCTTGTCCAGATGTGTATCTAGAAAGCCATCCAGATCTAGATTTGGAAGTTCAGCTAGACTCGATTTGGGGCTGTAATTCGTCAAAAATTCAAGCACAAATGATGAATGCTGTGACAAAAGAACATAAGGTAATAAATATATTTCAAAAAATTGTTATCACCAAACTCGAATGATGGAATTGAAATTTTGATGTCAATAAATAAAAACGGAAAAAAAGTTATAGAAAGCCCGACAAATAAAAAACTGGCTAAAGAAAGCCAAAGTTAAAAATGTCAGATTGAAAATCCATTCATTAGTTATTGTTTAAACTGGTAAAAAAAAGGGGTAAAGAATGCGGCATTGGATTTTTACAATTCCTGCAGGTGGTGCTGGTCTCCGTTTCATGGCCCTTGATGTAACTCAGTTAACCTAAAATTTAAACTGAGTTTGGTCATAGTGTGTTGAAAAAACAATAAATAAAACACAATAAAAAAATAAGCACAAAAAAAAAATATAAAAAAGGAAGAAAAAGACAAGCGGACAAATACGAAACATGGGCAGCGCCTGTACGAAGAAGAAGAAGAAAACTAGTGGCGTGTTTTTGTGGGGTGTTTTGGAAACTAGTGGAGTGTTTTGCAGAGCCTGTAGCAAGTAACAAGAAAAAGGAAACTAGTGGGGTGTTTTCGAAACTAGTGGGGTGTTTTGCAGAGCCTGTGCCAAGTAATGAGAATGAACGAAACTAATGGGTATTTTTTCCATAATGTAGGGGCAGAGCCTTTTTCATATCTGGAGGTACAGCAACGAACAAGAGACAAGGTAGGAGCAGACTGAGAAACGGAGTGAGGAGGGTAGAATCTGGGGGTAAGTGTCTTTTTGTGTTCTGTGCAAGGGTTTGTCCTTTTTTTTTCTTTTTTTTTTATTTTTTTTTAATGGAGGCACAACATAACTCTCCTGCACCCAAATTTTTCTGGGACTTTACCTTCTTTTGACAAAGTATTTGCAAGGCTATTTTCTGAATAGATTCAATATTATCTGACTTTTTCTAGAAATGCCAGGGTGCCAAGCTGGACAAGCATGTTCGAGATGGGGGCAGACAAAAGAAGCATGCGAATAAGAAGAATAGGAAGGGGGTGAGCAATATTATTTAGAAGCTTAAGGAGGGAATTAGATGCATTAGCCTTATAAATAATATTTTTAATACGAATACCCCGCTTTAAATTAGATAAGATTGTGACGTCAAGTAATTCAAAGGATGACATGGGAATTTTAAGGAGGACTAACATTAAGAAAATAAGACTAACATTTAATGTCATTATTGACATTTAATGTCAATTTATTTTCTAACATTAAGAAAATAAGAAAATAAAACGGGGATTTGAAAAAACAAATTGACATTATTATGGATTTAGAAGGGAGTATTCTCATGTCCAAGGTCGAGATATCTTGCACAGTTTTAATGAGGATGCTCATAGGGCTGCTCATCAAGTTTCAACAACCGAAAGGTCATCGACAAATTTTCATCTGCCAGGAAATATCTTCCGGGAAGATAAGTCTGCCAACCAAGATTAGAATATTAGAAGCTATAGTGATGACAGTGGTCAAGTATGGTTCTGAATCATGGGTGCTCCGAATAATGGAGGAAGATTTGCTAGATGTTTTCCAGAGAAATTACCTACGGATTGTTTTTGATACCCAACTGACTGACCGTATTTCAAATAGTATGCCGTGCAAAAAGTGAGGTTGAATCTCGCTTTCTAGGGTTATAACAAGACAGATGTTGAGATGACTAGGACACGTTTTGCCAAAGATGTCGTTGGGGTGGTAGGATATCGTAATGAAAAATTTGAGGGAAATGAGAGCTTCCTGGGAGGGTGTAACGATGGAGGCTTTGAATAGGTTGGAAAAGAGGAGAAGTGTGCGTAGCTGTATTGCCATCAGGCGACCTGGTTCTGCAGTGAGCTATTACCAGTTAGTAGTAGTAGTAGGAAATTCCTTAGCCAGGCTGTTAATAATGACTGAGAAAAGGAGGGGAGTACTACATTCAAGACAGGGACCGAATTGAAATAATGCTTCAGGTATTTAACTAGTTGTAATCTATTTGATAAAAATGAGGCAAATGATTTCATCAGGAAAGAATTAGTATTAAATTCTCTAACAAGATTTTCAACTGTGATGACAGAATCTTTATATGAATAAACATGGAATGCAGCTAAAGAATACCTCTGGAAGATAGAAATTCCAGAAGCTCTTATAAATAAAATGTGTTCACCAATGACTGTCATGTTAGGGCTGGTGTTGAAGCCATACAGAACTACAGAAACTTGAAGTTATTGAATTTCTGGAAGTAATATGGTTACGCATTTAGTCCCACTAATGCAAGGTTATTGGTAAAGCCTTAGAATCTCATTCAAAGCTCCGTCTTGCTGACAGAAAATATCTTTACTGGAAGAATGAAAGAACAAATTCCAGAAGCACTGATTAATATACAACGCATCTATGGTACATAATTTCTAAGAATACTTCTACTGGGCTAATGTAAAATTCTATTTATACCGATGTCTTTGCCTGATTCGCTTGATAATGCCAATTTCTATTGGTTTAAAGTTAGCTGTTATGTGTTCTTCATTGATTTGTTCAAGAAATCGAGTATCAATAAAAGTAAACTAATTATTTGTTTTTATTTTCGTTCTGCGAAAACAGATAGCATAACATTCCAACCAATTTGTATTGTTTAGTATTAAATATAATTTATATTAATATTAAATTGTTATTGTTTCTAACGTTGGCTTCTAACGTTGATGTTAGAGTAAGCATTTTTAAAGTTGGCTTTTGATTTCATACACCATCTATAAAATTAATTTACGTTACCAGTTATATGCTAGATTTCTCTGTTAATACTTGTAATCAACCAAATGAAATCAACCACTTAGCCAGTTCAAAACCAGATTTTCTATGCTGTCTAAAAACAGTTCTCTCGCATTTCAAAGAGTGATCAGCTTTGTTTTATGTCCTTGTAACACCAAATGAACACAAGTCATAAGGAATTAATCCTTAAGGATGCAACACATACTAAAAAACGATAAAAAACTAGAACAAAAAAAAACCGAAAGAAATTCCCATCTCCTAAGTAAAAACGACTGTTTTTAAGCAAAATCCAATGTGGAGATGGAAACACAACTCAAATCCAAAAAACCTGATGCTTATTATTGCATAAGCCCGTAAAATTAAGAAAATATATATAAATAAAATATTTAAGTCTCAACTAACAGTAAGATTTTTAATAAATACTGGGAAACATGTAGTATCAACAAAAATACAAGGTTGTGTATACAGAATAACTTTCTCTTGTAAAAATTTCATATTGGAACAAAACAAAAAAATTTAGACACGAGAATCCAACAACAGAAACAGCAACACTCCGTAAAGTAAAAAATACCGGAAACATTCGATTCCTGATTCACAGAGTATTTTTTGGAGCTTTGCACCATAATAAAATGTTTCATAAAATAAGAATAATTTAAAGTTGTGTTGGACGGTTATTAAGAATTAGAGAGATCAACAATTGTCTATAAGGGTTTTAATAGAGTTCCAGGTGAAGAATATTATAGATTAAATTCTTTTGTTGTTTATTTTTTTTTACTTCCTTTTACCTTCAATTTACTTTTAAGTTTTTATAATTTTTATAATATTAATTTAATTTAATATTTTCATTTTAGATGCCTCTGTTACTGTTGAGAAAATCTATAAGGCCAATTTATACAGGCCTTTATCAGATAAAAAAAACACTGAATGAATTGCCTATTGGAAAGCATTCTCTTTGCTATGTTTAAAGTTATCTTGCATTTTATTGGTCGATCAGCTTTACGCTATGTCCTTAAAACACTATGCGAAAATAGAGCTTAAAAAATTTACCTTTGATGAGAACAGCGATAGCTTGGATGGATTCCTCACTTGTATCAGTAGCTATGAAAAATTAAACAAGAAAAGTACGCTTGACTAATGAAAAGAAAGCTTGGTTTTTCTAAAACAAAGATGCCTTCTTTAATTTTATGCACTGCCTTAGTTCTTGCTAATACAGTAATTTCAACAACGCATCTGCATTATATAAACGAATCATAGGCAGCGCGATAGCGCTGCCTAAGTAACGAACGGTGTGGGCACAATGTATTATTTTTTTTTCTCCATACCCGGGCACTTGGTATCGAAGGATTTGTCGTACAAAACTTCGAAAAGGGCTCATTCAATTGGAAATTGGAGTGGCTAGTGCCCTCTTTGATAGTCGAAAGTGATTGGAGGGCAAGGGCAACTAGCCAACCCTGCCCCCCCCCCCCCCACGCTCATCATTCCACCAAACACATCCAATCAAAATTTTAAGATAGACATTTTGTTCAGTGTAATTGATTTCCATATAGAAAATATGTTTTTGAGGAGAACACTCCCCCACAACCCTCGGGGCAAGGGTTTTAAGTTATGCCCTGAGGGCATATAAGGATGTTGGCACAATGTATCATTTATTTTTTTTTTTTTCCGTTATAGCAGGGCACTTCATATTCATGAAGTTATCGTAAAAACTTCAAAAAGGGCACATTCAATTTGAAATTGGAACGAATTGTACCATTTCTCATATTAAAAAATGATGGTAGGGCGACTAACATCCCATCCACGCCCATCATTTCCCGAAACACATCCAATCCAAATTTTGAGATAGCCATTTTGTTCAGCGTAGTTGATTTCCAGATAGAAATTATGTTTTTGGGGAGAACACTCCCCCATAGCTTTCAGGGCAACGGTTGTAAGTTATGCCCTGGGGGCATATAAGTTTTTTATAGAAGGCGTTGTCGTAGAAACTTCAAAAAAGGCTCATTCGATTGGAATTTCAAAGGGCTAGTGCCCTTTTTATAGTTGAAAGTGATTGGAGGACAACTAGCCCCCCACGCCCATCATTCCCCCAAACACATCCAATCAAAATTTTGAGATAGCCATTTTGTTCAGCGTAGTTGATTTCCAGATAGAAAATATGTTTTTGAGGATCACATTCCCCCACAACCCTCGGGGCAAGGGTTGTAAGTTATACCCTGGGGGCATATAAGGCTTTTACTGAACGCGTCGTTGTAGAAACTTCAAAAATGACTCATTCGATTCGAAATTGAAATGGCTAGTTCCCTTTTTAATAGTCGAAAGTGGTTGGAAGGCAACTAACACCCTTTCCACGCCCACCATTTCCCCAAATACATCCAATAAAAATTTTGAAATAGCCAATTTGTCCCTCGACGTTCAAAGTTCAGGAAATTATACCTTTGAGCAGGACACTCCCTCCACAGTCTTCAGGGCAAGGGTTATAAGTTATGCCCTGGGGGCATATGAGGTTTTTATTGAAATCTTTGTCGTAGAAACTTGAAAAAGGGCTCATTCGATTAGAAATTCAAAGGGCTAGTACCCTTTTTAATAGTCGAAAGTGATATGAGGGCAACTAACCTCCTCCCCTCTCACGCTCACCTTTTTCCCAAACACATAGAATCAAAATTTTTAGAATGCCATTTTATTCAACGTAGTTGAAAGTTTTGGAAATTAGGTCTTTAAGAAGGACAACCCCTCCCCCCCCATAGCCCTCAGGGCAAGGGTTGCAAGTTATGCCCTGGGGCATTTAAATTTTTTTATTGAAAGCGTTGTCGTAGAAACTTAAAAAGGGCTCATTCAATTGGAAATTGAAAGGGCTAGTTCCTTTTTTAATAGTTGAAAGTGATTGGATAGCGACTAATGCTCCTCTCACGTCCATTATTTTCCAAAACACATCCAATCAAAATTTTGAGATAGCCATTTTGTTGAACGTAGTTGAAAGTTCTGGAAATTTGGTCTTAGAGGATGACAAACACCCTAACAGACCTTTCGTTCCATTTTGTTCAACGTAGTTGAACTTTCTGGAAATTAGGTCTTTTAGGATGATAACTCCATCAGAGCCCTCAGTGCAAGGGTTGTAAGTTATGCCCTGGGGCCATTTAACATTGATATAGAAAGTTGTTGTATAAATCGTAGGCAGCGCGGTCGCGCTGCCTAAGTAAAGAACGGGGACACTCGAGAACGAGACAAGAAAGGGGGACTAAGTAAAGAGAAGGACACTCCCCCACAACCCTCAGGGCGAGGGTTTTAAGTTATGCCCTGGGGGGCATATAAGAACGATGTTGGCACAATGTATTATTTACTAATTTTTCCCTTTAGAGCAGGGCACTTCGTATCGAAGTAGTTGTCATAGAAACTTCGAAAAAGGCTCATTCAATTGGAAATTGGAGTGATCTGTGCCCTTTTTAATAGTCGAGAGTGATTGGAAGGTGACTAACACCCCTTTCACGCCCAACATTTCCTGAAACACATCCAATCAAAATTTTGAGATTGCTATTTTATTCAACGTAGTTTTAAGTTCTGGAAATTAGGCCTTTGAGGATGACAACCCCCTACAGCCCTCAGGGCAAGGGTTGTAAATTATGCCCAGGGGGCATATAAGTTTTTATATGACGCGTTTTCGAAAAATTCAAAAAGGGCTCATTCGATTGGAAATTGAAATGGCTAGTGCCCTTTTTAATGGTCGAAAATGATTGGAAAGCAACTAACACCCCTTCTACGCCCACCATTTCCCCAAACACATCCAATAAAGATTTTGAGATGGCCATTTTGTTCCACTCAGTTCAAAGTTCAGGAAATTATACCTTTGATCAGGACACTCCCCCCACAGTCTTAAGGGCAAGAGTTATAAGCTGTTCCCTTGGGGCATATAAAGTTTGTATTGAAATCTTTGTCGTAGAAACTTGAAAAAGGACTCAATCGATTGGAAATTGAAAGGTGTAGTGCCCTTTTAAATAGTCAAAAGTGATTGAAGGGCAACGAACCCTCTTCTCATCCCCACCATTTCCCCAAACACATCCAATCGATATTTTAGATAGTAATTTTATTCAACGTAGTTGAAAGTTTTGGAAATTAGGTCGTTAAGGATGAAAACCCCTCCCTCCCGCTACAGCCCTAAGGGCAAGGGTTGTAGATTATGCCCTGGGGGCATATAAGGTTTTTATTGAAAGCGTAGAAACTTCAAAAGGGATCATTCAATTGGAAATTGAAAGGGCTAGTGCCTTTTTTAATAGTTGAAAGTGATTGTAGAGCGACTAACGCCCATCTCACGCCCACCATTTTCCCAAACCCATCCAATAAAAATTTTGAGATATCCATTTTGTTCAACGTAGTTGAAAGTTCTTGAAATTAGGTCTTATGGGATGATAACCCCTTCAGAGCCCTCAGTGCAAGGGCTGTAAGTTATGCCCCGGGGGCATATAAAGTTTATATAGAAAGCTGTTACAGAAATTTCAAAAAGGGCTAAACTACCACAAATCAGCATCGATAAATAAATGAAACCCAAAACGAACAGAAATTACAATAAATAACCGATTCAAACGCAAAACAAGCAGAAATTAACACAAGTTGGGTGCAAAACCCTTATGCCTTCCCAAGGCCAGAACAAAATTTGCACTTTACTGAAAAAATACAAATAAATATGCATTGTCAGTTTAATATACATATACTGATATTTAGTATTAAAATGATTATATTATTTGATTTATTAAAGTTATAAAAGTAAAAACATTTATATTTTTCAGTAAAGTGTAAATTCTGTTCTGACCTAGGGAAGGCATAGGGGTTTTGCGCCCAACTTATGTTGATTTCTGCTCGTTTTGAGTTTGACTCGGTTATTTCTTGTAATTTCTGTTCGTTTTGGGTTTCATTTATTTATCGATGCTGATTTGTGGTCGTTTCACGCTTGGTAGAATATTTGTGCTCATTTTTTGTTTAATGGAGTTCTTTACTTTTCTTTGAAAAACTTATTTTGTGGAAAAACTTTTTCTAATTAATTACATTAAAACTAAGTTAATTATCTGTCAGTTGTCATCCTTCAAATTCAATATTTCTCAACATATTGGAAATAAGAAAAAGGCAAAACTAAATTTAGTCTTTGTTTTTTCGGTTTTGCCATATATCTACTTCGCCTCAATATTACAATCCCTTTCTATTTGTAATGACAATAAAATAAAAAATAAATATGGATAAATGGAAAGCAGGTCGTCCGCGGTTGGGGTGGGAGGATGTCGTAAAGAAAGATTTGAGGGAAATGGGAACTTGTTGGGAGGGTGGATAGAGGGGAGCTTTGAATAGATTAGGATGGGGGAGAAGCGTGCCTAGTTGTGCTGGCCTTAGGCGGCCTGATGCTGCGGTGTGTTGTTATTAGTCAACAAAAAAACTCTCAGCGCCATCTAGCTTTTTGTGACAGTGGCATTTTTTCATGTCTAATAATACGAATAATTAATTTAATTACTGCAATTGATATAAATATGGTAGTAATAAGTGTCTGGTCGCAGTTCCTGACAAAAAAAGCGATTACAAAGCTTGAAAAACGCAAAGAGTAGCCAAATGCTAGATGGTGCTACTAGTCTTTTGTCGACAATAACGCCAGTTTCCAGTCTTATAAGTTTCCCATTCCCTTCGGGCTATACTAACAAAATTCTGAATACTGCTGCTTGGAATCTGGATGGCCTTATCAAAAGGCAAAAATAACTAAATTAAACAGTTAAAACCTAATAGAAAATAACATAAAAAGACAGAAAAAATAAACCCACATAAAAAGATGAAATAACGAAAGAATATCATAGTTGGGAAAGTAATTTTTTTTTTTATACAGAATTCATTACTTTGATGCAAAAACAAAGTAATTTCAGACCAAACTGCTGTAACTCAATAAGCCCTATTTGTTGTAACCCTATTTCTTATTGATCGACTGCGTGGATCAATAAGAAATAGGAAAATATAATAGAAAGTCATCATTTAGGTCTCACCTAACAGGGTCTTTACTAAATACTGGAAATGATGTAACACCATGATACAAATAAAGTTGTGTAAATAGGAGTGTAACAGGATCTTACAGGGGTGGATCTAGAGCGATATCTTGGGGGATAGTCATTGTGACAAGGGCGTCAATAATCTAAATCTTGGGGGGGGGGGGCAATGAGACAAGGGTGCCAATACTTGTTCGAATTGACAGATTTATTTTCAAAAAAGAATCAAAACAGAGAAAAAGGAATGTGGGCACTGGAAAACACCACGGTGGATGGAGCCCCCCCCCCCCCTGGAGCCACCAGTGGGATCTTATTCTTGCAGAAAATTTTATGTTTTCAAAACACGCACCCAAAATAAGATCCAACAACATAAAATAGTGACAGATTCCTTACTAAAATTTAAAAAAGAACAGAAACCTTGGACTAGTAGTTGCGGAGCATTTATTTGACCTTACAATGTTTACTTTACAATGTTTCATCAAAATTACTTTACAATGTTTCATCAAATAAAAATAGTTGATAATTGTCTTGTAATGGACAAAGTTTCAAAGAAATCATAGAAACCAAAACAATTGTCTATGAGCATATTGATGCAAACAGAGATGATGAACATTAAAGATTTATTCCTTGTTTTTATATCCTTTCTTTTAATTCCTTGTACCTTCCTTTTACTTTAACTTGACACGCTATCTATAATATTATCAATGCTAATTCAGAGAACATCTAAAGATCAATTTTTGGTTAGCATTTTCAAACCAATCACTGAATGAATCAGCCAATTGAAAAGCCCGTTTCTCTTAGCTGTCTTAAAATAGCACATTGTAACACAGTGTGCGACAATTGGCAAGGGATAAACCTCTTTGCAAGGGATTTGCAAAGATTGCCAATTGAGGCAATCCCTTGCCTCAATTGGCAAGGGATACTCTCTGTAACTGGGAAGCTGGCACATCTAAGACAATCTTATCATGGATTTCCTCCTCTGTTACTCCAAGTGTTTAAGTTGGTAATAATCAGCAGAAGTCAGCAAATATCTCTGGAATTAGTTACAAGTATGTCTGGATCATCCAATAATATTTGTAGACCAATGTCCTTTTTAGTTAGTTCAAAGTATAAATTTTTTTTTTCTTTTTTTGCCAACTTTTCTTTTCTATTTAAAATAAAAAATAAGATCCCCTACCTCGTAGCCAGATACAAATCAGAATTGGAATAAAATCGAAAATAAATATAGGGAGAATAGTATTTAAAATGCCCCCAGGGGTGTCATCTACGGGGGGCTGGCTGGGGCTATAGCCCCACCCTGATTATAGGAGGGACCCCAATTCAACCGTCATATTTTCTGCCAATTTGATTGGAACTGTGAAAAAAAAACTGAGTAAAAAATTTTTTTAATTTAAAACAAACCCATTTTTGGTACAGTACTTCACTGTTCTTCACAACAATGTATAGTGGGCGTTATTCCCAAACATATTTATTTAAGATTCGTATTTCGTATATTGCAACACATTTTTATTGCCTTGTTGTTACAGCCACCGAGACTAACTTTCATTTCAATCAAGTAATTGACTCAGGATCCGTAATAAAATGATACATGTCGGTTACATGATTCTGGAGTAGTGGTCCCCTCTACATGGCTTTATCCTGGGGGGGGAGGGGTTAGGCTAGAACTCCCCCCCCCCCAAAAAAAGAAAAAAAATTGTTGTATGACTCGTAAAAACGTAACTAAAATGAATTAATAAATTCTTTATGTGTTTTTTTAATTTTGTTTTGTGTAACCCCTGCCCCCGGAAAATAATCCTTGTTTAAAACACCCTCCGGGAAAAAAAGTCCTGGATACAGTCCTGTCCCTCTATATGTATATATTATCTTCTCTATTAAAACAAGAAGGGTGTTTTAAATAAGAAGGTAAATTTTGAAAATAGGTATAATGAAATTTTTGATGGAAGTGGTGGGCCTTGTGGTTATTATAGGTTGCAGTTTGAAGATTCTAAATATTTATTTGTAAACCAAATGCAGATGATATGTAGTAATGTTTCGGGCAGATATAATGTGTTCCATTTGAATTGCCAAGGATTGAATTCAAGTTTAGATTTTATAAATGAAATTTCCAGTTTATCTCTTTTTCAGGTAATTGGACTGACTGAAACTTGGTTAAATGATTATAATTCGGAACTTTTACATATTTCAGGTTATAATCTTTACAGGAAAAATCGTCAACTTCGCCGACACGGGGGCCTGGCAGCGTATATACGTTCTGATATACGGGCTATTGTCCGAGAGGATATTTTAATATATAAAGAAATGGTTTTTGAGTCTTTTATTTTGCAGTTAGAGCTGTCTGGACGTTGTGGTTATGTTCTGATTGTATATAGGCCACCGTCAGGATCTCTTATTGAGTTTTATGAATTACTTGAAGAACAATTGGAAAAGATCCCACATCGAAGTTCTATTTTTATAATGGGAGATTTTAACATTGATCTATTGGATAATAGATCAAATACAGACCGATTTTTAAACTTGATGATTTCATTTGGTTATATCCCTGCTATTAATATTAGTACTCGTGTTACGAGGACGTCATCGAAATGTCTGGATGATATATTTTCAAATTATATGTCGGGTGGTCCAAGTGTTCTTATAAGTGATACTTCTGATCATTTTGGTGTATTTGCAAGTTACTCGGTATGCGTTCATAATAAAAATTCCACAAAGAAGATCAGTCTCAAGCTGAGGATGCTACTCGATAAAGATGCACTTCTGAAATATAGAAATGGGCTAGCCAATAAGGATTAGAATACAGAGTTTTCAATCTCTGCGGATATCGACTCTAAGTTCAGAGTCTTTTATCAAATAATTAAGCAATCCCTGGAAAAATGCTCTAAGAATATTAACAACAATAGAAGAGAACCTTCAAAGAAGCCTTGGATTACTCCAAGTTTATTGAGATCGATAAATAAGAAGAATAATTTTTATGAGAAAAGGGTACGACATCCCTGCGATATAAATGAGCGAATTTATAAGAGTTATCGTAATGCCCTAAACAGAATCCTGCGAAGAGCTAGACAAGACTATTATAAAATAGAATTTGAAAAAGCATCTGGAAATCCGTCGAAAACATGGAATCTGATAAGAAGCACTTTAGGACAATCATCTGCAGGAATCCCTCAGGAAATATTCCGTAAAGATGGAACCAGCCTTAAAAATCCAGAGGAAATTTGTGAAGAATTTGCTAACCATTTTTCGACAGTTGGAAGGAGAGTGAAAGAGTCGATTATAAGCAAACCAGGCGACCAGGCTTTTAAAAATTACCTTCATAAGGAGTTGGAAATATCTTTAAATCTACTCCCAGTTCAAGAATCTACATTGTTTATGGTATGAAAGGTACCGCTTCTGGCTCTGATATTGTTTCAATTAGAGTAATAAAAACACTTTGGGATGTGATTGCTCAAACTTTTGTTTCATTAATTAATCAGTGTCTAAAAGAGGGAGTGTTTCCGAGTTGTTTTAAATCAGCGAAAGTAATACCAATACATAAAGGAGGGAATACTGGTGATGTTAAAAATTATAGACCAATTTTAATTTTACCCATTATTTCTAGGATACTAGAAAAATTCTTTTCGGTTAGAATTTATCAATATCTGGAAGACCAGAGAATATTTACTCCTACACAATTTGGGTAAAATTGCCTACTGAGCAAGCAAGCATATATTTGACTAGCATTATTAATATGGCGCTGGATAATGGGTATAAAGTGGCAACTGTATTTTAGATATTGTAAAGGCTTTTGATATAGTCAGTCATGATATTCCGTTAATGAAGTGTGAAATTTATGGAATTAGGGGTTCAGCTCTTTCGTTTTTACGTTCTTTTTTGTCTTGTAGAAAACAATATGTTCAAATCGGTAATATGGGTTCCCATGAAAATTGTATTGAGTGTGGAGTTCCACAGGGTTCGGTACTTGGACCCTTATTATTTTTAATTTTTGTGAACGATCTTCCACAGTCTGTAGGTAAACTGGAAACAAGAATGAGTGGGATCGTCAAGAAGGATAGCACGGCTAAAGTCCCTTTGTTTGCTGATTATACTTCTTTAGTGGTGATCGCAAAGTCAGAGAGATTGCTCCTAGAGAGTGTACGAGAATCGCTAAATGAGGTTTCAAGATGGCTGAGAGTGAATCAGCTAAAGGTGAACCCCTCTAAGAGTTATTTTCTCATTTTTTTAAGGGTATCGAATTATTATCCATGGATACAGTATATAGCATATGAAGATGGTATGATTTCTTGTCAATAGGCAGTGAAGTATCTTGACATTATTATAGATGAGACTCTCAGTTTTCAACTCTATATTGAAACTTTATCCTGGACTCTATCACGTAATTTGGGGATGATTCGTAAACTTAAAAATATGTTTCCAACTAGTATACTTAGGCTTCTCTATTTTTCGTTAATCCATCCCTATATTTTGTATTGTTCTTCTGTATACATGGGTACATTTTCTTCAATTGTTAGTCCTGTGCGAATTATCCAAAACAAGTCTATTAGAGTATTATCAGGAAAATCAGAAAGAGAATCGGTTCGAGAAGTCTATAGGGATTTTATGATACTGCCAGCGGCGGGTCTTCATCATTTTTATATATTAGTATTTATGTATAGATACAATATGAAGCAGCTGCCAGAGTGCTTTAATGGTTGGTTTTACAGCCGATGGAATATACATAACCAAAATACTAGGGGTAAAAATGATTATTATACTTGACCTATAGTGTCTGCCAGGTCCACGTTTTCTTTTGTTATAAAGGGTGTAAATTTATGGAATAATTTGGATAATGATATGAAGAAACTAGAAAATGTTAGTGGTTTTAAAGCAAAATTGAAAGAAAAATTATTAAGTAAGTATGAATTCTAATTTTGTTTGTTTTGGAGGTGACTTGATTTCATTTGATTTAAATTAAGTTGTAATTGTTTGTTGGTTTGTGAGTGCGGCCCCACAACATGAATATGGTATGTAATTGCTGTCCCTGTTCTATTATTATTATTCTTTATTTATTTTTTTCTTTCTTTTCTTTTCTCTCTTTTTATCTTTCTTTCTTATTATAGTGAATTTGAATGATGTTACATGTATGTATTATTTTTTTTGTTACCTGTTTCACCCCACGTCAACCATTTGATTTTGGGTGAATCATATTGATTTTTGTATTTAAACTTTTTTTTTTGTTAATTAAATATATCACTATACTATATTTTTTTGAGTCTGTTTGTGAATCTGTTCTGACTCATTTCTGAGTCGTGTGTGACTGAGGGCTTCTCTATTCCTGGACTTTGCAAATAAAACACCATTTTTTACGACGGCGGACTTTTTGCGTACCTAGCAGCCATAGACGTATTAATGTTAATAGACACCAGACCATGTGGGATTTCGCAAGTTCTTTGTGCTTTTTGTTCTTTGCCTCCAGTCAACACGTTAAATTTGAAATTTGGTTTCATTCAAAATGGTTATTTCATGAATTTTGTTTATGGAATTGTCTTGAAATTTAGCGTCTTGAATTTTGAAAAAAATCAAAGTGGGAATTTCCGACCATTAGTTTTTTTTAGGTTTCAGGAAAGGTAAGAATGACAAGAAAATATATTGTATAAAAGGGCAATTCAAAGAAGCATTACAAATCTTGAAGGACGGTACTTAATCTCACACACCAAAGATCATAACAAAACGAAAATATGAAAATGGATAGGATTTGTTAATAAGAGAGTTAAAAAGAAATTTTACCAACAGTAAAAGACCAAATATTTCGATTTCACAAACAAAAGGCTTTATCGAAAGGAGGGGGTTTAGCTTGAACCAACTTATAAAAATGGTGAGAAAAACATAACAAATGAGAGCTATACAAGAAAAACCTGAGCAATGAAAGAACAACTCAGACCTATCAATTGATGTTAATTCAAGAAAACCTATGATAGGGCGAGGAGAATTTATAGTTCAACATACAGAAGGAGGTGAAAATTTGTTGTTTTTTAATTTTTCTGTGAAAATACCAAACCAGTGTCATTAGCGGCCACTTATAAGTAAGGTAAGCCTGTATTATAGAAATTGCACTACATGCAATTTACATTAACTGCCATGCTCATACCTTGACTTGGGTTATTTCATTCAGAACTTGAGATAAATGGCATCTTTCATCGCTACTCTTCAAGAAATATACTGTTTTATTGTGAATAGCAAGAGACGCTACCAACTGTTTGTTTATGCTTAAAAAGCCACCGGCATAACTGTTCTTCAGCTGGAGAAACCATCTACTACAGATGGACATACTAAAATTTATTGGTGAGCTAAGTACTGAATAGATACAACTGTATTTTGGCTGCTTTATCAATTACGAGAACATCTAGTGACGGGGAATTGGCAGCTCAGGCCCACGAACTTACAGCCAGACTTCATACATTTGAATTTTGTATTTATACTCCATCTAGCGGAAAAAAATTTTGTGCCACAAACTTTTTCTAAGCAGCTGCGGGAGATAGACCTAGTTTTCTCTTGAGCTACTGGTCTTATTGCAGGTACGCGAGATAAAATTATAGACATGCAAACTGACGATGGTTTTGATGAAATCTTTCATAAAGCAAAAGAATTTTCTTGTGAGTTCAGTATCAGTGAAGACCTTTTGCAGAATTTTGATTCTTCGTGTATAAGACCAAAGCATGAACAGCAAGTAGCTTCCTGCTTATGTGATTTTGTAACAATGTGGACTTTAAAAAAAAGCAATCTTGCTGAAGTGAGATGGGATCATTTTCTCGTGACAGACAGATTGGGCTCCAAGTTTGAAAGCTGCTTCATGAATGTTTCATGAATTTTCATGAAAGCTGCTTCAATCTCTGAGATAGAGGTTGACTCGGCGCACTTTGTCAATACTAGCCGACTAGCTAGTGTAGCAGCATAATAAAAACACTTATACTGACACAACTCTGTCGGCCTTGTAAATGGATCACGTGAGAAGATATATAGACTCATTAAACAATAAGCCAAAAGATTTCTTTGAACTTCGCGATTGTCTGAAGGCAATATGCAAATCTTCATTCGTCTGTCTATCACAATGACTAGTAATGAGAGATTCTTTTCTACACTAAGCCTGATTAAAATCTATTTAAGATCAACAGTGACAGAAGGCTCAGTGGTCTGATGTTGATATTTAGTGAAAAGGCTCTTTTGAAATTGTTGAATTTCAATGCTATGATGATATTTTTGGAAAAATGAGATCTTGACCGTTCCCAGTGTTGCAATCATAGATTTGTAATTTTAAATAGATACCCGATCTCGTATGAAACCGCTTGCTAAATCTGAGCGCATCGGAAAACAGTCTTTGGTGGCAAAAACAACTGGGTACGTAGACATGGTAGGGCTGTGGTGATAATCTTCTTTGAAAAAGGCATTGGCGACAGTAGTAATTTTCACAGTAAAGGAAATACACAGACTTTAATAAAAATATTTTAGGAGAATGGTAAACCTTCATTCACAGAAGGAGGAGGGGGTAGTCTGCATGTTTTTTTTTCTGATAAATCACTTTTATATTGCTAAACATTGACCTTATTACTATGTATCTTTGGTATATAATTAAATTTTAAAAAAAAAAACAAGTTTTTTCAACTGAAATTAAGAAGAAACATCAAAACTTAAAACGAACAGAAATCATTACTTACATAAAGGGGGTTGCTCCTGCCTCAATATCTCTTTCTTTACGCTAAATTTTTACTTTCTTATAACTTTTGAAAAGGGATAATATTCTAACTAAACGGCCCTTGTATTTTAGTAGTTTTGGAACTTGTTAAGGATCCGGTAAGTACGCGAACAGTGAAGTTTTGTTAATGCTAATGAAATAAAACGAAAAAAGATGAAAATATAATAGTTTATAAACAAATTTGGGCTATATATTTGCACATGAGGGGGGTGGGGGTAAAGCGTAGCATATATTAAATATGTAACCTAAGCTAACCCAACCTAAGTTTCTTTTTCTTACCCCTTCAACCCCAAAAAATTAAAGCTTAAATCTTTGTCACGAAGTGAGCAACACCTCACAAGGCAGAGAAAACCTGTTTTTCATGTAACTCTCGGTCTTTAACACGTGTACTGGAGGCAAAGAAGAAAAAGCGCAAGGAACTCGCAAAATCCCATGCGGTGTGGTGTCTATTTAATAATACGTCTATGGTTGCAATAAAACTGTAAATTACTTTCCAACTTAAGTTCTCTCTGTATTCATTAAACACTTTTAAATTGCTTCTTACTATTATTAGTCGATTTTCGGAGAGACCTGTGGTAACCACGGTGAAGAAAAATTGATTTTCAACAACTCTGAGCCAGACAGTTTAGGGGCCCACAGAGGTTGCTTAGCCCATCCCTTAGCTCAAAATGAAATGACGCCACTGAATGCCCCCCCCCCTCTTAAATAGCTTATTTTTCCTTCTCAGCTTGTAAGCATTTTCCAAATTTTCCAAGATTTTCGAAATTTCAGTTAAAGTATTGTGATACAGTAAATAAATCGTCAAGAAGCATGAGTTTACAACACAAAAGGGCTAAATTTTACAAGAAACGCAAACTCTTGTTTAGCGCAAAAACAACTGTTTAGCTGTTTGAGGCCAGGGATTTTTTTCTTAAATTAAAGCATTAAAGCAATGAAAAGTTACAATTATAGCAAAAGCAATTACGTTATGTTAAGACCCCCAAAAAATACACCAGAGTGCCTAGTTCGGAAACTAGGTACTCTGGTTATGAGTAGTTTCGTATCCAAACTAGGTACTAGGTACTCTGGTGTACTTTTTTTTTTATTAGAACCGTTACCGTAGACTGGCTTGAAATCAAATCCTTTATGTCTTAGGGATCGTCTCGTTACCATTGTACTACGCCAACTGTTATTGAAAATGATATGATCAAACAGATCATGATTTCGAAAACAAAATGATGGGTGACGTCATAATCACAGGTTACAAACATCATGGTTGCAGGGGTAGCTGCAACCTAGTAAAGAACGAACCACAGCCCTTAGTAACAATAAAAATTGTTGCAAAGAATAAACTCCTGTCAATAGTAACTGAAATATTAAATAGAATGCAGTTTTCAACAAAAACGACACGGCCATAGTAACCAAAAGCCCATCTTTAAGGACTTTTTTTCATTTTCTATTGCTCTTCCAGGGTTCAAACCTTAGGGGGCTTTGATAAGTTTATGCTCAAATTCTACTATCTATGCTTGAAGGCCACCTTTTCTTTAATTAAATAAAAATAAAACAAGTTTTTTCAACTGAAAGTAAGGAGCAACATCAAAACTTAAAACGAACAGAAATTATTACGTATTTAAAGGGGGCTGTCCCCTCCTCAACACCTCGCTCTTTACGCTAAAGTTTTTTTATTGTTTAGAAAAATAGAGTTGTGAGAAAGTCAAACTTTAGCGTAAAGAGCGAGGCATTGAGGAGGGGACAGCCCCCTTCATATACGGAATAGTTTCTGTTCGTTTTAAGTTTTAATGTCGCTCCTTACTTTCAGTTTAAAAAACTTGTTTTTTTATATTTAATTTTTTAACGTTTTTGAATTAATGCAGGTTTTGATTTTGGCTCACCGTACATGAATAATTAAAACAAATTTTGCATATTATATTTGGTTAAATGGCTTTCTCGAAACTTGTTTAATTTTATTTACGAACGTTTTTATTAGTAATAAATATACGTAACTTAGAATTAACTTACGTAACGAACTTCTATATTCATAAAATTTTAACATGTATATTAGGGGGTTCGCCCCCTAGTCAATACCCTGCTCTTTAAACTATAGTTCGAATTTTTTTTCCAGTTCTTTAAAAATGACCTCTTAATCACAATCAGTTGATCAGTTGAAAAACTTGTTTTCTTTTATTTAATTCCTGATCTTTTTCTTCAATAATGCTGGGAAATCCGGCGCCCCCTTCCTAGCAATGTCCCTTCCCCCCTGAAAACTTCCTTCATGGAAAGATCCTTCCATATAGCCCCCGACCCTCTCCTTCCCCCACCTACCAGAAAAAATCTCCTCTGAAAAAGTCTGTATACTTCCCAACAACCAATACTATATGTTAACATTGAGTAAAGCTCATAACTTTCAACCCACCCCCTGGGGACTTTGGGGGATCAAGTCATTCTAAAAGACATTTTTATCGTATTTTAGACCATGTAGAACAAAATGGCTATCTCAAAATTTTGATCGGGTGAATTTGGGAAAAAAATGAGCGTGGGAGGGGGCCTAGTTGCCCTCCATTTTTTTTGGTCACTTAAAAAGGGCACTAGAACTTTTTGTTTCCGTTCCAATGAGCTCACCCACGCTTTTCTAGGACCACTGGGTCGATACGATCACCCCTGGGAAAAAAGAAAAAACAAAACAAAAAAACAAATGCACACTCATATGTGGAACTTTCTTCTAGAAAAAAATCGAAAATTCCACATTTTTGTATATAGGAGTTTGAAACCTCTACAGTAGGGTTCTCTTATACGTTGAATATGGTTGTGTGATTTTCATTAAGGTTCTATAGCTTTTAGGGGTCTTTCCCCCTTTTTTCGAAAATCAGCCAAATTTTCTCAGGCACGTAACTTTTGATGGGTAAGCTTAAACTTAATGAAACTTATATATTTGAAATCAGCATAAAAATCTGATTCTTTTGATGTATCTACTGGTATCAAAATCCCATTTTTTAGAGTTTCAGTTACTATTGAGCCGGGTCGCTCCTTAGTTCGTTACCACGAACTGTTTGATACAGTCTTCTGGGCTACATTCAAAGAGGATTGGAAACTATAGTTTCCCATACTCTTTGGCTACGTTGTTAGTAACAAGATAGAAATACAGAATTAATCAAGTAAATGTAATAATGAAAAGGATAAATACTAATAAAATTAAACTAATTAATCATTTATCTGATAAAGTCTCACTGCTTCGTGTGTGTTTATTTTCGTTTCGTGATTAAAAATTCAGCTTTTGGGTCCATATTTGAAGCAAACTTAATGATTTAACAATACAACTTACATTGTTACCAAGTAGCATATATGAATACCACTGGCTTTAATTAGAGGAGGGGGATTTTTTCTACAAGATGTTTTTCCTGTAGTCCCCCTCTTAGATTAAAAAAAATCTTTTCACGGTATTATCATTAAGAAGAGGCTTGTTTTTTCCGTATGTTTGTTAAAGAAATTGAAAAGACAATGAAATACCCCTCTCTGGACTATGAAGAATACCTTTACTCCCCCCCTCCAGGGCCGTGTCCATTGTTTTGGAGAAAGGAGCACAAAAAAAGTTAAAACAAAAATTGAAATTTGTTTAAATTCATTGCGTTACGTTTTAACGAGTCGGACACAAATATCGGAGTAGGGAGGCACTGTATCCGGTCTCGCACCCTGAATTCCATAAATTGAAGATCTTGATCAGTACCAGTGGTAGCAACTGGCGGTGTGACAAATTTTATTGCAAATTAGCGTGTTTTCTTCGATAAATTTGGGACAATTCTGTCGAAGTTTTGATTGGAAAATTTTCCGTTTACCATTAAAATTTGAAATAAACTTTAATATAATGTGAAATATTTTTTTCTTTTTGGCAAAGCCTAAAAACAAAATATTAAGTTTATTAAATGTTATCTGAGTGCTTCAACCGAATTTAAATTTGCCACAAACTATTTTAAGTGTATTCTAATAAAATATTTGACAATCACTTTCCATTATCGCTTCTCGGCCTTTTGGCTAAGATCGAAGTGTTGTTTTTAAGAAATCATAATTACCCGGCTAGAAAGCTTTATTAATCAAAAAGGATGCGCTCGAAGGCGAGGCTTTCCCTTTGGACTTTGGCTGACCCATGTGATTAACCCATGCATTGCTGCTCATTGTATATGTTTTCTCATCATATGATTTTTTGCCCGTATTTAATTGATTGAACATTAAATTCCTTGTTGATTTCAAACCTTGCTGAAAAACCGATAAGGATTTACCAGGATTTATTTTTAACTACTCAAGTCAACTCTAACAATTTTCATAGATCTGGCCTCTCCTCACATCGAATTAATCTTTCGCCTTTTACTAATGATTACCGTGGGGAGGGGCACTTGATGAGTCTTAACACATTTTTTGAAAACCGAAAGGCAGATTAGCCTATAAAAATCCAGCTTTTGTGTCCATATTTGGAGCAAATTTGATAATATCACAGTAAAACTTGTATTATCACCAAGTACCATATATGAATATCAGTAGCTTCAATTGGGGGGAGGGGGTATATTCCTACGAGATTTTTTTCTGCATTCCTACTCTCAGACGGAAGAAAATCTTCTCGTGCTATTATTATTATTATTGTTATTATTATTATTATTATTATTATTTGAAAAAGGGCTTGTTTTTTTTTGTTTTTGTTTTTTCGTATTTTTTTCAAAGAAGTTGAAAAAAAAACGAATTTTTCCTCCTTGGATTATGAAGAATACTCTTTTTCCCCACTCCCTCTCCAGGAACGTTTCCAGAATTTGTTTTGGAGGGGGAAATAAAAAAGTTATTAAAAAGCACCAAAAATTTGTTTAAATGCATTGCGTTACGTTTTAACGTATCAGAGAAAAATATCGGGGGCGGGGGGAGCGGGCACAGGATATGGGCTAGGCCCTCTAATTTCCATGAATTGATGCTATTGATAAATACTAGTAGTGTCAACTGACGGATTGGGCATTTTCTCTGCAAGATTTGTTTGCATTGTAAGCCCCAGATTTAAAAAAAAATATATCTTTTCGTGGCATTTTCAAGAATTGAATAGTTTGAATGAATATTAAAATTGAAAAGACAACAAATTTAGCCTCCCTGGATTCTGAAAAGTGCTTTTTATTTATTCTTTTTCGTTTCCCTCTTTGGGAGAAGAACAGCTAAAAAGAACATGGGAGGGGACTGGTTACCTTTTGACCACTTTTCATTCCTCTTTTATTATAATCCGTAATATCCAGACAAATAAAATTTCCTTTTTTGTCTTTTAGTTGTTTTCAATTCGTTTCAAAAATTTTCTGAAGCCTGTCTACAGTAACAGTTCTAATACAAAAATAGTACACCAAAGTACTTAGTACCTAGTTCGGACACTAGGTACCGGACACTAGGACACTAGGTACTAGGTCTGGTTATGAGTAGTTCCGTATCCGAACTAGGTACTAGCTACTCTGGTGTACTTTTTGTATTTAGAACCGTTACCGTAGACAGGTTCGAAATCAAATCCTTTATTTCTTAGGGATCGTCTCGTTACCGTTGTACTACGCCAACTGTTATTGCAAATAATATTATCAAACACATCATGATTTCACAAACAAAATGATGCATGACGTCACAAAAAACAGGTTACAAACATCATGGTTGCAGGGGTAGCTGCAACCTAGTAAAGAACGAACCACAGCCCTGAGCACAGTTTATAGAATTAGCAGTATGATCATTCCCTATCTCACCCATTATAAAAACCCGGACCGAGGTGCAAGTGCTCCGAAGAACGTAAAAACATAAGCGGCATTATATCTTTTTACGGGTAGACAAGTCAGATTTCTCTTGAACGCGAAACTCGGCTTCAACGTTGGAACACTAATTTTGAAGAAACTAATTTTAAATTAATTTATTCCAATACATACATGAAAATCGGCAATTAGTAGTGCAATGTTATTATTAGATGTTTTTAGGAATTAAAAATAGGTTTCGAAGTCTCAAGTTGGTTTCAAAGGCATTTTGAGAAAGTCTCTGCCAAAATACGTGTTCCAGGGTAATTGGACCGCTGATGGTAGATCAAATGAGAGGAGCTGTTTGTACGCACCATATATATATATATATATATATATATATATATATATATATATATATATATATATATATATATATATATATATATATATATATATATATATATATATATATAATATATATATATATATATATATATATATATATATATATATATATATATATATATATATATATATATATATATATATATATATATATATATATATATATATATATATATATATATATATATATATATATATATATATATATATATATATATATATATATATATATATATATATATATATATATAAACTGTATATATACAAACTGGAAGAATATTCTATAATAGGAGCTTTTCTAGCGTAAAACCCCGTAAAATTTTGGATCTACCACTAAAATGTGTAATGTCCTTCAATTTCTGAAAACTCCCTAAGAATTTTACGAAAAACACTTCTTAACAGACGTTTGGTATTTTCTTGGATAGGGCTATTGTGGCAACTTTTACCAAAGCAACCAATAATTAGAACCCAAGTCCTTAATTTGGTCTCAATCAGGAGCCCTTATCGCTATTTAAATTCACAAAGTGCAAAAATTTTCAAACAGAGGGGTTTATTCTTTGAAGTTCAGGAAAGGTCTTCCCATATCATACGAAAACACTGATTGAAAACGAAAGTAGTCTTATCTAGAAAATAAATATCGTAAAAAAATAAACATCACGACGTGAAAAAAAAATGATAAACCATCCCGGGGCGGATCCAGAGGGGGGGGCGAGGGGTGCCCCCATATAGTAGTCTAAAGTAGCGTAATTTACCTAATTAATGCAAGTTTGCATTAATTAAACTTGATCCTAACGTAAGTTTATCGGATCAACCTATTTTGCGCCCCCCTAAAAAATCCTGGATGCGCCCCTGAAACCATCACACCTATTCCACCAGTTATTAGAAGAAAGAAAATTCCTTATTTTCACAAATTTCATCAACCCCCCTCCCACCTTTTTATAAAATACTGAAAAGGACAATAAGTTGCGTCCACTGTTTGCATAAAATAGATGAATTCGTAATTTGTATATAAATTAAGCCATACCTTCGATATGGGACATTTGCGAGCCACTTGGCTGGCTCACCAAGCATTTTTTTGATTTCACAATTATGAATGATACAATTTCGAACCATTTCTCATTGATTGACGCATACAGATTACCCCGCTAATCCATGAATAAGTGGGAGGAGCATGACGTCACAATCACAGGTTACAAACATCATGGTTGCAGTGGTAGCTGCAACCTAGTAAAGAACGAACCACAGCCCTGAGTAACAATAAAATTGATGCAAAGAATAAACTCCTGCCTATAGTAACTTAAATATTAAATAAAATGCAATTTTCGACAAAAACGACACGGCCATAGTAGCCAAAAGTTCATCTTTAAGGACTTTCTTTCGTTTTCTATTGCTCTTCCAGGGTTCAAACCTTAGGGGGCTTTGATAAGTTTATGCTCAAATTTTACTAACTATACTTGAAGGCCATCTATTCTTCAATACAATCTTTTGGCTGCATTGTTAGTAACAAGATAGAAATACAGAATTATTCAAGTAAATATAATAATGAAAAGGATACAAAATAATGAAATTAAATTAATTAATAATTTATCTGATAAAGTCTCACTGCTTCGTGTCTGTGTAATTTTCTTTGGTGATTCAAAATTCAGCTTATTATATTTGAAGCAAACTTAATGATTTAACAATACAACTTGCACTGCCACCAAGTACAATATATAAATACCGGTGGCTGTTATTGGAGAAGGGGGATTTTTATACAAGATGTTTTTCCTGTAGTCCCCCTCTTAGATTAAGAATAATATTTTCGTGGTAATATCATTGAGAAGAGGCTTGTTTTTTTTACGTATGTTTGCTAAAGAAATTGAAAAAACAACGAAATTCCCCTCCCTGGAATCTGAAGAATACTTCTTTTCCCTCCCCCCCTCTAGGGCCGTGTCTAGAATATTGTTTGGAGAAAGGAGAACAAAGAAAAAAGCTAGAAAAATCATCAGAAATTTGTTTAAATGCATTGCGTTACGTTTTAACAAGTCGGGCAAAAATATCGGGGGAGGGAGGCACTGCATCCGGTCTTGCCCCCCCCCCTAATTTCCATGAATTGACGCTCTTGATCAATACCAGTGGCAGCAACTGGCAGAGTGACAATTTCTATTGAAAATGAGCGTGTTTTTCTTGGGTACTTTTTGAGTAATTTTGTCCAAGTGTTGATTGGAAAATTTTCCGTTTACCATTAAAATTTTGAAATAAGCTTTGATATTATGGGAAACGTTTTTGGCTTTTTAGAAAAACTAAAGACAAACTGTTAAGATTATTGAATGTTAATCGAGTGTTGCGACTCAAAATAGGTTTGCAAGAAACTTTGTTACTCGTACTCTAATAAACACTTTGCAATCCTTTTTCAATTATCGTTTCTCGACCTTTTAACTAAGATCGAAGTGTAGAATCTGCTCTTATCAGCTTAATATCTGATACAGTCCCTACATGGGACCCAGATTATTAAACTGATTTTTGGAAACCGGAGGGATGTGGGGGTTTCCTTCGCTTCCTTAACGCGTTGGCTGGTATTGAAGTACCTCCGGGTTTCGCGCATCCTTATCGAGGGGAAACCAAAGTATTTGAGACCAAATCAATTATGTGAATAATACACTTTTCAAATTTAATAGAAACCATCCTTGTAATTTCCTAGTCCTTGAATATATAATGTTATTAAAAATATAATTTGTATAGTTTCGATTTTACTCGTTCTGTAGTTCTTTTATTGTTGTTGCTAACTAGTGCTTAGAAACTTATCCACACAGTGTACGTAATGATTTAAATCTTTAATAAGCATGAATAATGTTCAACTATACAACTTATTAAATTTGTTTTTATCTACTTACCACAACAAAAAGTTTAGAGAATCATTTTTAGATATTCAACCACCTCATCACCATCAACATTGGCGTTTATGGTGATATTGGTGTTAGTTATATTGGTGTCCCTCAAGGTTCAGTATTAGGTCGTTTATTATTTCTGATTTATATTAACGATCTTCGGCAAAGTTTGAAGGGGAATATTAGTTTTGCTACTCTATTTGCTGATGACATAGCTATATATATTAAAGTGAGGGATTCAACTACATTAATTGAAAATTTGATTGTAACTTCTATATCAAATCATGAAGTTCTTGATGCTTTTAATGAAAACCATGAAAGCATTTGACACATCAAACCATGAAATTCTTTCTGACAAAATGGAAAATATAGGCATAAGAGGGATAGGGCTAGACTTGGTAAAATTATACCTGTTTGGACATAGAATCGCGGTAGATGTCGATGGAAAACTGTCTGATTAAAAACCCCTTAGTTATATTGGTGTCCCTCAAGGTTCAGTATTACATTAAGTCTGCTCTTATTTCTGATTTATATTAACGATCTTTGGTAAAGTTTGCAGGGGAATATTAGTCTTGCTATTCTATTTGCAGATGACCCAGCTAAATCCGTTAAAGTGAAGGATTCAACTATATTAATCGAAAAATTTGATTGCAACTTCTACTTCAGTTAATCGATGGCTTGCTTCCAATAGTCTAGTACCAAATTTTACTAAAACTGAATTTATGGTATTTGGTCGTTGAAGACACGTCACTCAATTGACTTTTTTTTCAGGAGCTTCAGGTTGGTGAGGATAGAATTTGTAGGGTTCAGTCATATTGTTATTTAGGAGTTTTTCTTGATCCATTGCTGTCTTTTCTTAATCACATTGATCATTTAAGGGTTAAACTTCTCAAAATATTGGGTCGATGTTCTGCGTGAAAAATGTTTTTTCATACTAAAAATAATTTACCACTCTTTTAATTGCTTCGCATTTGAATTACTGCTCAATTGCTTATCTTAATGCCTTTTGGACGCATTTAAAATAATAACAGGTACTACACAACAGGGCAGTAAGAATACTGGAAAATTTTTTACATCAACCATCAACACTTGAAAATACATCTGAAATAAAAACGATGTTCTTTTCCCTAAAAATGCCGGATTATAAACGTATACGTGATGTAAATATTTCCTTTTGGCATTTTCAAATTCAAAACCCTAAAAATTATTTATATAATAAGTCTCTGTTGATCTTGCCCCCTGGTTTGAGAAGCAATTGTTAAAGCTTGTTTTTTAATGTTTGTTTATTTACCTTTAATGATGGAATTTTAAAAATTTATGATATTTTTCTTTATATGTTTTGTTTTTTCTCCACGAAGGGACGACCTCCCATACATCTCCTGCCCTTCCTTTTCCTTCTTTCTTTTCTCCCTTCCTTGTTTTCTAGGTTTTTGCTGTTATTTTTTTTAAATTAAATTATTTTTGCTATTAATATTATTAATATTACGAGATGTTTTGTTTTGTGTATGTCCTATTATTTACACACCCAACCTTAGGAGCTCCGCTCTCTATTGTCTGCTCTCAGTTTGTATTTTAAGTATATTGAATAAAGTAAAGTACCCAAATTATTTAAAATTGATTATATGATTATAAGAGTATATGAGTAACCGTCGATAACTAGTATATTATATTAGTAACCATCTATAGTTGAGGAAGATACACTACTCCTCACCTTCTATAGTTGCCATTCCTGAAGATGAACAACGATTTGTGCCACATATATTAGAGCCACAGTTAACCAATTTGTTCATTCAATTTGTTCATTCTCTTCTTGGACAAATCAATTTGAATGAACAAATCAATTTGTTCATTCTCTTCTTGGAGAAGCTCAAAAGTCAAGGAACATCCTTGAAAAGTGTAAGAAAGGCTCAGTAAGTCACCCACAAACATAATTAGCGAGAGATAAGCTCATTTGAAAACAATTGCTTAGTTCAACTTATCCAGAGCACAAGTAACACAATTGTTGAATAAAACTGGAGAAGTAAAAGCTCCTTGGCGCACACCTTTCAGAATACGAAATTGCAGACTGCAATCTTTAATTTTACCTTTCAGATTTCTATATCTTAGACAGACAAACCTCAGCATCAGCACCTTTCATAAGGGCCTCATGCAAAACCTGCGAAAATATGTACGAGTCAAAATCTCTTGCGACATCGAGTGCACATAAAATCAAGAAATCAATTCGGACTTCGATATCCTTCAGCACATTTACAAGTAGAAAGAAAATATGCTCTCTACCTAAGCCTCGCAGGTACACCAACTGACGAGGAGGGGCGATTATTCTTCAGTGTCTCTTATCACAAATGACTCGTTTACAAATGACCCCTAATATACATATAGGGGGTATACATACACGTAATATATGTTGTGTATAAATGTAAACATTGGTAATACACATTAGTAATATGTATATATAAGTTCTCATTTGGCATTGATCTATGAAAATGTATATGATTTTTAAGCCGGATTAAATTTGGAATACATTACAGTGGATTGCAGTGACCGTCAGTTTCGCAATAAGTGAAATAACAAATTGATATTTATGGACTATTTTACCATTGGATATTTTTGCTCACTTACATAAGGTACTGTATTATCGTGTTATCTTTTTAACTTGACTTAATAATCTGAATATAATTAAATTTTACTGATAAGCGAACAGAAGATGGCAGTTTTTTTTGTAAGGGCCGTTATACCTGCCGGGAGTGGTGACTCCCTTAAACTGCAGGGATCAGGTAGCAAGAAACCTCGCTTCCTTCGCTTATTGGTATCTGGTTCTTATAGTATCGAATTGAAACTGGAAACGGACTTTCTCTCGGCTTATGATGGAGTGCAAATTATTGCATAACGCAGTGCTGAACTATTTATATTAAGTAACAATGGGTTTATTTAAAAAAAAAATATATATACATCATCGATTCCCTGAAGCAATGCTTGTGCGGGAGAAAACCCACCTAATAAATCAAAAAACCAATAAACCAAAAAAAAAAAGAAAGAAAAAAAAGAAATAGAAAAAAAAAAGAAAAAAAAAAAAAAAAAACATAATTAGAGCTCAACTTACCGGACCCGAAAACCAACGAACCTCCAAACAACACCCAACAAAATTATAATAATTATAATCGTATTCAGCTGCAACTAAACCCTCCTCAAAAACAAAACTTAACTCAAAAACAAAACTCAAAAACATAATATCGCTGGTATTATGAAGTCTTTTTGAACTATTCTGAACTATTATGAAGACTGGTATAAAATCTGACTCGCTAATTAAATCATGCGTTCAGTTCTTTGAAAAAGGTGTGATTTTGGAAGCAAAAAAAGTGCTGTATGATGAATCCGGATATGATGAGCGATGTATTCGACAAGTAAAAGAGGAGGATAATGTTATTGACATAGGAAGACTGGTGACAAGATGTGCGAAGAACCGGAAAATCTTGCCAAAGTTTGCGATTTAAGAACTTCAAGAGGTTCCAGCTCCCTCAGAATTGACCGGAGTGTATGTAGTATCAAAAATTCAAGAAATACGCAAGAAAGTTGATAAGACCCTGGATAAGTTGAACCAAGTACCTGTACTTGGCATTCAGGAGGGGTCCAGAAAAGAACCCAGAAGTAAGTCTCCTCTTCTTTACCCAGTAGTGGTAAAAAACCCGACTAGGTGATTATCAACGGCAGAAGCAACAAAAAAACATAATTGACTCCGTCTGTGATGCAACTCAGGATAAGAATACGATCGAGGTCAGACAAAATAGATCTGATTTTAAGGTACTTGTAAACAACAAGCCCTTAACTGAAAAGATAGCGAGATCATTCAAGGCATCCTACCAAGAAGCAGATTTGAGTATTGAGTCTAAACAATATGTTAGAATTATCAAGCCCATCCCACCTGAATTTCAGAATGATCTGTGCTCTTTCATTCATAAGTGTGGCAAGGCAGAAAAATGTGGTGACTCACGAACTTTCAAGGTATTCTTCCATGATCATGTGGACTTGGAACATACAAACGCAAACCAATCAAAAACAAGGTACGAAGTATTGAGTGAATTCTGTTCCTTCTCAGGAGGAAGGAACAGGTGTCACAAAATTGATAGTCACCTGCCCAAAGACCGTAAGAACGCAATGATTTGTTCTCACTGTCCTCAGCCGGGGAATATGAGCTCGTGCGATTCTTTGTGCGAAAGCAACCTTAGCTATTTGTCTTGGAAGTCGAATAGGCATAACTGCTATTCACTTCACTGCCCTGAAAATAAGAAATTGTTGTCTGAGAAAACCCATAACAGGGTAATAGGGGGCATTTCAATTGTATCATGGAATATAAATGGTGGGGTTTGTGAGAAGCTTCCTTTTTCTAGAGTCACTGGTAGAGCAATCTGGTATCGTATGCCTTCAAGAAAATTTTCTTTCTTGAATTTCTTCAAGAAAACGCTTTGTCGCCGTAGTTTTTAATTATCTCGCTGTCATAAATGTGTACTTACCTACTAACTATGGTGACCAAGCCTCTGAGGGCCGTTTCGCCTCCATTTGTCAGAGGCTAGCAAAGTTAAGTCAGAAGCTTGTCAGAGTGCTAGGAAAACGCTCTGTTCTTTTCATAGACGTGTTATCACAGGTGATCTTAATTGTGATCTAGCCCGTTCTGAATGCCCGCGTTCTGAAAGAACAAGGACTTTATATACCAAAGGCTAGCACTACGTCAAATCTGGACCATGTAATTTATTCAGGCAGCCCAGGCCAATGTGTGACAGTAATGGACGATCAGACCGCCAGCGACCATCTCCCTGTATGTGTCTTGATACCCGTCGTGGGGACCAAAGCCGATGACTCTCAACCCAAGTGGTTCTTAAAGAAGATGTAGAGTAACTTATACGTACCGGAATTTCGTGAGTCTTGCGACTGCATCCTAGTGAAACTGAAGGTCCCATACCATCTGTTACAGCCAAGTATCAACCTAAGTGAAAATGAGTTAAGGTTACAACTAAACATGTACTATGAGCAAATAATAATATATACTGAAATGTGCTGATAAGGTGGTGATTCCAGTGAGGTGGATACGTTGCAAGAGTGAGAAATACAGGTGGTCTAGTAACCCAGTTCAAGTGTCAGCCTGTGCTTCTGCGAAGTGGTGGCTGTGGCTCTGAGACGTGTGCGAGAGGCCTAGGACCGGGGTTCTAAATTCGGTCCGGATTTATTCTAAGAGAAAATTTAGGAATGCTCTACTGGAGCATGTAATGGCGGTCAAGTCAATTACTGCCGAGAAGATTGTTAATGCACCTAATTACCTTTGAAAATCTCGTCCTCTTTCTGAGAAGCAGAATCATGAGGGTCCCGATAGCATCCCATAGTCTGAGTGGGTTGCCCATTACAGAAGTCAAATGGTAAAACCCAACAGCAGTGTAGAAATTTCTTTCGATAGTGAGATGGCTTCGTTGCTTGACATGGGCGCCCTTAAGGGGGGGGGGGAAGGGGGGCATGCCCCCCCCCCCGGCTGAATGATGGTGTCATATATTTGTATTAATTTAAAAAAAAAACTTTCCGCAGAATAAGTTTTCTAAGAAAAGTAAAGAGATCTATTAATCCAAAATGGGCAGAAATAAAGTCAAATAATCCTCCAAGCGTAAAACTACCACAAATCACTATCAACAATTAAATGAAACTCAAAACGAACAGAAATTATAATAAATTGCCGAGTCAAACTTAAAACGAGCAAAAACTAACATTACTAGGGCTGACGACCCCTATGCCTTCTCAAGACCAAAACATAACTTAGACTTTACTAAAAAACAAATGACCGTGAATTGTCAGTTTAATTTCCCTATACTGATGTTTATTTCTTAAAATAAAAAATCGGTAAAAAAAAAAGTGAGGAAAAAAGTTTTTTAAGACATAATCGCTGGACCGTTCTACTATGCTGAACAAAATAGTTGTCTCAAAATTTCAACTAGATGTGTTTGGGAAATAAATCGGCTTGAGAGACGAGCTGATTTCCCTCCAATATCTTTTTACTCTTAGAAATGACCCTATAACTTTTAATTTTTAGTCGAATTAGCTTCTTTAAATGTTTCAATGATATATCTAGCTATTATAGAGTGGTGCTGCCTATGATATTGCTTATATGTCTTTTTGAAAAACTACATGTATACGGTTATTTCGTTTAATTGGAACGCCCCCTAAACACTTCCTAGAAGTTTTACCTTAATGTTCTAAGCGTCATTAGTTACAGTAACTGTAATTGTAGTACTAAAAGTATACACATAGCGCTTTCTGGCTAGTTCAAAATCCCCCAAAACTTACTCTTAAAGATCTAACTTAATAATACAAATTGTTCTCGGGATATTGCTTTGTCAGCTTTTTATAAGCTCACATGCTCATAGTTTGTTTTGATTTAGTTCAACGTTCGCCTAAATATTTCTTATATTTGATTACTGAAGATATTGTTATATTGTCTTTGGGCTATTGGCTACAAAATGGCTGTTTCACCATTTCGATCGAATTTGTTGGGGTAAAAGAGGATATCAGGGAGAGGGGGGTTATTTCCACTCCATCACGCTTGACTCTTAAAATAAAACTAGAAGTAAGCATTTCCAATCAAATGAGCCTCCTCTAAAGTTCACAAGACCACCTCTTCATAAAAACCTTATATCCCTCCGGGGCATAACTTAAAACCCTTATCCCCATACTTTGGGCGGGTTATGTCAACCCCAAGAGCCATGTTATGAGATCTTTGGACTATTTTTGAACAAATCGCTATCTTAGAACTTCTATCGGATGCATTGGGGGAAAATATATATTGAAGGGGGGGGGGTTACCTGCTCTCTGATAAATTTGACTCTTAAAAATGGCTCCTTAACTTCCGATTTCCAATCCAATGAGCCCCCTCCGAAGTGTATACGACCCCTGTCTCCATAAAAACCTTAAATGCCCTCGGGACATACCTTACAACCCTTGCCCTGAGGACCATGGGGGGGGGTCTCATCCTCAAAGATATAAATTCTGGACTTTTAAACTACGTCAAACAAAATGACTATCTCGAGATTTTGACTAGAAGTGTTTGGGGAAATGTGGGAAGTGGGGGGGGGGGTCCCCTCTAATCACTTTTGACTATTAAAGAAGGTACTATCCCTTTCAATTACCAACCGACTGTGCCCTTTTCGAAGTTTCTACGACAACAAATGGTCATCTTAAAATTTCTATTGGATGCGTTTCTGGAAAATATGATGTGTTGGAGTGGGGGGCTGGGGCTATTTGCCTTCTGATCCCTTTGGATCTTAAAAAGAGCACTATAACTTCTGATTACCAATACAATGAACCTTCTTTAGAGTTTATACGACCATCATTTCTGTAAAACTTTATATGCCCCCAGGACGTAACTTACAATCCTTAACCTGAGGCCTATATGGGGGGGGGGGGAGTTATCCTCAAAGACACGATTTCTGGACATTTCAACAACACTAAACAAAATGGCTATCTAAAAAATTATGATTGAATGTGTTTGGGGAAATGATTGGTGTATCGGGAGGGGGCTGGATGACCTCCAATCACTTTCGACTGTTAAAAAGGACAGTAGAACTTCTGATTACCATTAAAATGAGCCCCCTTCCTATAAAAAACCTTATATCCCCACAGGGCATAACTTACAATCCTTGCTCTGAGGTTTGTGGGGGGGGGGGGTTCATTCTCAAAGTCATAATTTCTGGACCTTTAAACTACACTGAACAAAATGGCTATCTCAAAATTTTGATTGGATGTGTTTGGGGAAGTGATTAACGTGGGGGAACGGGATCGCTCTTCACTTAGGAAGCGCTATCGCGCTGCCCATGATATTCTATCTTGAGATTTCAATTATACAGCACTGGAAATGCTCATTAGACCAGGTATGCCCCCCCCCCCATAAAATTCAGTCTATGGGCGTCCATGTTGCTTGTTTCTAGTCAAAAACTAAATTCTATTATGATACCACCGTTTTTTTTATTAAGGTGGCTGCGCTGAAGCTTAGAAAGAAGAAATTCTCAGCTGGCGCCAACAGTATTTGTGCTAAGCATTTTATTGCCGCAAGTGACCTCCTCTATAACCACCTTGCATTTTTTTTCAAACGGTTGTTAACGTTGATGTCGTTCCTGACAGTTAATGCATTGGAGTGATAAACCCAATTCTGAAAAAGAATAAACCAAAATCATCATGTTCATCATATAGGCCAGTGAGTGTGTCAAGCATTTTCGCAGATATTTGAGCTTATGATAGTTGACGATTTAAAAGAAAAGTATATTATGCCACCATTCCAGTTCGGGTTCCAGTCGGGTTGCTGCCATGCCGTTAGAAGTCTCTGTAATATACTAAGAGATACAGAAACATCTGAGAGCACTCCGGTTCTCGGAGCATAAGATGTTATGAATGCTTTTGGTTCCCTTATACACTCGCATGCCATGTTGGAGTTGTATAGCCGTGGTGTGAGTCTTCGGGTGATTTTTCCGTTATATTATATGTATAGGCATCTAAAAGTTCGTTTGAAGTTGGGAAATGTACTTTTGGGAAGTGAGCTTCCTGCATTAGTCGGAATAAAGCAAGGAGCCATCACATCACCGATTATCTACAATAACCTGCCCGATAGATATCGACAAATAGGACTAAGTATGAATGCTGCGAAGTCCTCTTCTTTAACTTAAACGGGAGTTATGTGCCTGGTAGTGTCTGTCTAGGTGATAGTGAGGTGGCACCCACTACTTGCGTATTTAGGTCTCCGGAATGGGTCTTCGATTAGAAAAAACACAAAAGCTTTTGCTTATGCTTTGCAATTGCTTATGCTAGTGCTGTTACTTTGGAGCTTAATCTGGAACGGAAAGCCCTTTCGTGAACCTATAATAGTGTGGCTCTCCAGCATATTCTATACTTGACCCCATTTTGGGACATTTATACTGAATCTAATAGGCGAGTGTTGCGAAAGTGCTATTTTAAGTATGCTAAGTTTTTGCTTCAGGCTCCTCGGTGGTTCAAGAGCAGGTACATCGTTAACCGTTTTGGTGTGCTGAAACCGGTTCAGGCCGGGGATGAGCAGTCTCATAAACTATGTAACCAGTCCTCTTCTCACCCGTGGAAGGGCGTACTATTTTAGATTTGGTATTATTAGTAATTTGTATGTATCTTTACGACATGTTTGTATTGTTTTCCTTTCTTTTATTGTACTCCATCGTTTTATTTTCTTTGTTATAGACGGGTAATAAAGATCATTCATTCATATCTACATTCTTGACAAAAACTGCATCTACTTGGTCTTAAAGCCTCTGGATGGCGAATCATCCAGGCATTCCAGTTTATCTGCATGAACCCCCCCCCCCCAAGTATTTTAGGCGTTGTCTATCCGTTTTCATTCACTTCTTCGATCATCACTAAAGGTTTTCAAGCAACTGTGCTCATTTAATGATGACATTTTCGTCGATTACAAATTTCGCCATTAGCTGTAATCGACTGACCATTGGATGAGCCCACATCGGAACCGTGAGATGAAAACATGAATTTCTCAATTCCTGACGAAGAGGGAGGTGTAGCCTCTCAAGACATACAAGTCTCCTGTACTTCAAACTAGACAGCTTCACTAGCCATGATAAGGCCATATTCCAAAGCTTTTCCCAGAAAAGCCACATCAAGAGGTCATTCCTGTGTGCTGGGACACAATGACATAATAGGGCAAAAAAGGGACATATTTTAGAAATTTGGGGCACAAAAGGGACATACTTAGCAAATTTATGACATAAAATAGAATATTTCCCGGCTGGAAACATATTTTTGTAAAAATAAAATGTTATTTGTCACAAAATCAGTATTAAAACTACTTCATTTATATTTTCTTAATTTATATAAATTTAGTGTAGTATTTTAACTACACTAAATCTATATTTTCTACTAATTTTTGTACAAAAGTTATTTTTTTTTTTACAAACGTTATTATTTTTCGGAATTGTTGCACTTTCCCGCAGACAACTATTTGCAAATACTCTTGAAATTCTTTACAAGTTTGTATTCTTTCATCTACTAAACGATTTTATTTCTCCGCTAAACGCTTTTACGCTAAGCTTTTACTAAACGCTTTTACGCTACAGTCAAGATAATAGGGAATCAGGCACCTTTTTAGTTAACAATCGCTTCTGGCTTCCAATAGTCAGGCCAAAACATATATCTATTTATCAAGTATTACAAACTAAAAATGAAAAGTTAGCAAAAGAAAAAAAAAATAGATTCTTGATGATCTGGAATCAATTTTGATATCAATAGATGTACCAAAAAATTAGTTTCTTTTGCCGACTAAACTAAATATAGTATGTTTTAAGTATAGTGTTACCCAATAGTGGGCCTGAGAAAATTTGCCAAATTTTCGAAAAAGGTAAAAAACACCCCTATAAAAGTCAAAGAATTTTAATGGAAATCACGCCATCAGATTCAGCGTATCAGAGAACCTCACTGTACAGGTTCCAAGCTCCTAACTATAAAAATGAAATTTTATAGTGTTTGCCAGAAGAAACATCACGGATTCGTGTTTATTTGTTGTTGTTGCTTTTTCCAGGGTGATCATATCGACCCAATGGTACAGAATATAGAATTTTGCAAGAGGACTCATTCAAACGAAAATAAAAAGATCTAGTGTCCTTTTTTAAGTGACCAAAAATTGGAGGACAACTAGCCCCTGTCCCACGCCCTTTTTTCCTGAAAGTCGTCTGATCAAAATTTTGAGATAGCCATTTTGTTCAGTATTGTTGAAAGGTACAATAGATATGTCTTTGGAGATGATATGACCCCTCAGAACCACGAGAGGAAGGGCTACAAGTTATGAAATTTGCCCATTGTTTACATATAGTATTCGTTATATGGAAGTATACTGACACTTTCAAAGGGAGGAACGAGATCTTCTGGGGATGGATTTTCTATGGGGAGAATTTCTCATTGGGATGGAAGCTTCTGGGGGTGAAAATTTACATGGGGAGAATTTGCCAGAATTTGTATACAGAATGTTTGCTGTTTGTCTATTTTCTCTTTGTTGATCCCATTGTACATGTTGAGACACTCTGAGGGAACTCTCAGGGGGAAGTTTTGAGAGGAGTTGGAATTCTCTTGGGATCTTCTTTTTTTGTGTGTGGGGGGGTATTTTCCACGGGAGAAATTTCCATGGTCAAATTATCACCAGTAGAAATTCTCCATGGAAAATTTCTGGGGGATAAACTTTTCAGGGGGGAAGAGGTATTTTCCAAACAGGGATTGTCCCCAATTACCTTAAAAAGGATCAGAAACTAAATGAATACAATTCTTTATTCAAATAAAAGTATGGGAAGGAGTATTTTTGAGGCAGAATCGTAAGCAAAAATTTTCTGGGAAGGATTCATAGCAGAGATGGAATTGTCCGGGGGTAATTTCCCAGCGGAAAAATTTTACATGGGAGGACCTTTATATAGAGGAATTGTTAGTGGGGAAATTTTCCACAGAGGGGGTGGATTTCCTATGATTATCTGAAAAACATTCAGAAATAAACACAAACAATAGATCTTTCAACCGAAAGTAAGGAATGACATTAAAGCTTAGAACGTACATAAACTATCCTGTATATGACGGGGGCTACTCCCTCCTCAATACCCCCCTCTCTATGCTAATGTTCAAGCTTTTGTCTATTTTTTTTAAGAACGATTCTTGAAACACAAGGACCGTGCCACCCTTGGAGTAAGCCCCCCTCCACCCTTGTTGGAGAGGGATGGAGCCATCCCCTCCACACACGTATTCTTTTCCCTAGATGCATCCAACAGAAATTTTGAACTAGAAACTTTTGTTAAAAATGGTGTAAAGAGCATATAGCAATGTCCTCAGCGTCTACATAGCCCATAAAAGCCCTGGGACAAGGGTTGTAAGTTATGTCCCAGGGGCATATAAGGTTTTATGGAATGAATAGTCGTATAAACTTCAGATGGGGCTCATTTGATTGAAACTTAGTGCCCTTTATAAGAGTCAAAAGTGATTTGAGTGCAACCCCCCCCCGCACCTATCAGTTCTGAAAATCAGCATACAATCAGAATTTGTATACATCTATTTTGTTCAGCATTGTTCAAAGGTCCAGTAATAATGCCTTTGGGGATATCACCCCCCTGATTGAAGGGCGACCCACATTACCTAGCGCTCCGCAACGTCGCTTGACTCCTGGATTGTACCTTATGACATGCGCAAGAAATACTCTGATTGGCAAAAAGCTACCAAAAGAAGTGAAAATGCTGACCCTCATGCCGACCATACCTGTCAAGTGGAACTCACGTAGGATAATGAACCTTAAGCTCCGACAATTAGTTTTTTACTGTTTACATGTTTTTATGACTTGTGCTTTCACACTAGTTCATTTTTATGGATGTACTAACTAAATCTTTTTCATTTTTCATTATATTCGATGTTAACTGACCACTTTGAAAGAGGTTTACCAGTCGTAAAAAAACTAGTTTCTGCGAAAGTAGTTCCAAGCGTAAGCTCACCCTCCAAGCGTAAACCCCTACAAATCCCCACCAACAAACAAACGAAACTCAAAACTAACAGAAATTACAACGAATAAATATATATAGAAGATTATTTTCCTGTAATTCTAAAGATACTATTTTCCTGTAAGTCTAGGGCAAAGAGTTCTTTAATTTCATATTTCCTGTAGCTAGATGGACATATTATAGACAAAATATGGCCATAATTTGGCTGAAAAGGACACATTTTTGGATATTTAAGGGACATATTCATTGACCAAAAAGTTGGCAAACATGGACACAGCACACCAGTAAGATAGAAAAAAAAATCTTGAACACCGAAAACCACTGCCTGGAACGCAGACGTAGTGAAATCGCCAAATCTTATGATAAAATCACCAAAGGTGGCAACCCTAGTCATGTTAAGCCAAAACATTTTTAGATGAATGAAATTATTGCTAGCTGAAACCTGAAATCAGAGTTACTATTTTTCAAGGCACGTCAGCTTTTCAAAAATTTTTCATTAAAAAATACAATTGCAAAGAACATTTAATTTTGAATCAGATTTTGTCACCCGGAATGATGGGGTACGTACTTATAATGACTTATTTGCTTTTCTTGTATTTTTAACAGCACCCCAAATAGTAGGTTGATTATAAAAAAGCGATTGGTAGCTTTAAAGTAATAACTTGAATCAATTAGTTTATTCTGTAGGTATAAGTGTTTTCATGCTATACATCTTTTAAAATGTCTTGAGGGGCTAGTAACTTCAGTTTTAATTTACACATGGAATCAAGGAAGAAGAAAGTTTTGAGAAACAATCAGACAGTTCGTGGTAACGAACTGTAAGTAACCAGCGATGTGGCTCAATAGTAACCGCGACAGTCTAAAAAACGAAATTTTGACATCAATAAATATATCGAAAGAATTTGCTTATTATGCTGATTCCAAACATATAAGATTCATTAAGTTTAGTGTTACTTATCAAAATCTACGAGCCTGAGAAAAATTTGCTTATTTTTGAAACAAGGGGGAAACACCCCCTAAAGTTAAACAAATCTTAATGAAATTTACACCATCACATATAGTGTATCCGAAAATCCTACTGTAGAAGTTTTAAGCTCCCTTCGAGAAAAATGTGGAATTTTGTATTTTTTGCCAGAATAAGATCACGAATGCGTGTTTATTTCTTTGTTGTTGTTGTTTTTTTCATTTTTTTCTGGCTGTTTTTTTCCCCCAGGAGTGATCGAATCAAACGAATATTCCTAGAATATCGGGAAAGGACTCATTCAAAAGGAAATTAAAAGTTCTAGTGCTCTTTTTAAGTGACCAATAAGATTAGATGGTAAAATAGCCCCCCTCCCACGACCATTTGCGCCCAAAGTCTTCCGATCAAAATTTGAGATAGTCATTTTGCTCAGCATACGCAGATTATGAATAATCCACTTTAAAACTAATTCTCTTAGTAAAGGATCGTTGGTATTTGGAAATTCAGCCGAAAGAAGGTCATCAATTTCGACTGGATTACAGATTCGATCACGAGGACTCATGATCAACAGCAAAGAATCTAAGGATCTAAGAACTATGTATTTGAGGATGACTTTATCCCCCACAGCCCCGGGGGAAGGGGTACAAGCTATGAACTTTGCCCATTGTTTACATATAGGCTTAGTATTTGATATTGGGAAGCATACAGATACTTTTCGTGGGGAGGGGGGATTTTCTTCCAGAGGTGTTACATGGGAGCATGGCCATATCCAGGGGGTAAAGGGGTTTGAACTCCCTGAAATGTTTATCCGACTCGTAAAAACCTAACACAAAGCATAAAGCATAGTATATATTATTACGTAACCTAACCTAACCTGGGTACCTTCTCCCCCCCCCCCCAAACCAAAAAAAAACAGTTTAAATATCGTATACGCAATAAAAACCACGCTATACATTGTATTACCATATAGCGGTGTCTTAAATTAACACGTCAAAACCAGTTTTTCGTGACTGGTATCCATTGCAGTATATAAAAGAGTGCGTTTGATACAGGATAACCAAAAATTTTTTTTTTATTTAACTGAAAGTAAGGAGCAACATTAAAACTTAAAAAGAAAAGAAATTATCACGAATATGAGGGGATTGCCCTCCTCGATACCTCACTCTTCACGCTAAAGTTTTGTGACCCTTTAAAAAAACATTAGGTACTGTTCCATTAGCTGTAAGCCACTTGAGAAGTGAAGTTTGGTTATTGCTAATAAAATAAAACAAAATATGATGAATATATAATAGTTTAGAAACAAATATGCATATTAGGGGGTGGCAGTGGGGTCAGGGGGGGGGGGGGGGTAAAGCATAGAATATATTAAATGCGTAACCTAACCTAGGTACCTCCCCCCCCTAAACCACAAAAAACTAAAGTTTAAATATTGTAAACACAGTAAGAAACCACTGTTTGCAATCCAATACTCCGTTGAAAGAACCTGTTTGACTAGTTTCTTTTATCATCTATCTCTCGTGGTTCACAGCTAATAGAACAGTACCAAAGATTATTATTTTGAATATAAGGTTTATTAAACGGCCCTTGTGTTTCATGAGACATTCTTAGATAATTGGTACAAAACGTCAAATTTTAGCGTAAAGAGCGAGGTATTTAGGGAGCAACCCCCGTCGTATTCGTAATAATTTTTGGTTTGTTTTAAGTTTTAATCTTGCTCCTTACTTTCAATTGAAAAATCTAGTTTTTTTTTTATTTAATATACATATAAAGGAATTAGGATTTTATGGTAATTCCAAATTACTCCTTGTTTCTGCTTCTATATTTCGATTATATGCGTTTTACTTATTACTAGTCTTTTCATGTGCTGGAATTTGTAATATTGTATGATTGAAAAAATTGCACAAAATTATGTTATTGTAAAACGTACATTTAAACTATTTGTTTTTCATCATTATTAGTGAAATACGATGTAAAGTTTGAAACTATTTTTGTCTTAAATAGTTATAAATATTTTGCGAAAAGTAAGAATAAAGTATCTTAATTCTGTTTTGTTTAAATAAACAATTTTTGAAAACCTGACGTGCCTTGAAAGATGGTAACTATTTCGGGTTTCAGCTAGCAACAATTTCATCCAACTAAATTTGTTTGGTTGAATATGACCAGGGTTGCCACCGTTGGTGATTTTATCATAAAAATTGGTGATACGTCTGCGTCCCAGGCAGTGGTGTTTGGTGTTCAAGCAGGGTTGCTACCGTTAGTAGGATTTTACTAGATCTAGTAAAAAAAAAAATCTAGTAAATTTAGAGGATCTAGTAAATTTCCCAAAAACTAGTAAAAAGTCATGATTTCTAGTAAACAAAATTTCTTTTTATATTCCATGATTTCAGGGAAAAAAATTATCGTAAACATATGACAATTTACAATTTTTCCTTGTCTGTTTTACAATTTACAATTTTGCTTGTCTGTCTCAGAGCCAGACAAGCAGTCACCTATTTTCATAAATATACACTTCACTTCCGGCGTCTAAAGGTTGACAAAATCAGATTTCTGTGTATCAAATCTTACCAACTAAAAATGAAGCTATAATGACACTTGGATTTGTGATGATTGGGAATCTATTGGAATCAAAACAAAAGCCAACCACCCAAGGTTATTAGGTGAATCTCCTCAGTTTGAAAATTTTTATTGAGTAAAAAGGAGCCTGCTGAGAGAAATTAAAAGTAAGTAGAAATGTAACATTACATATATATATATATATATATATATATATATATATATATATATATATATATATATATATATATATATATATATATATATATATATATATATATATATACAAAATAGGATTTTTTGAACTTGTAGGTTTCCGGAATTTTTAATCATACTATGAAAAGGAAAGAAAAGAGGAAAAGAGAAAAAAAAGAAGAAAAAAGGAAAAAAAGGAAAAGGAATTGTGAACATCGTACTGATTATCCTCCTATAGTAAAAATCGATGCTTGATGGTGCGCGTGCGGCGTAGCCACACGCGGAAAATTTTTTTTGAGCATTTAGTAAAAACAGATGCGATCTAGTAAATTTTTCCGCTCCAATTTAGTAAATTCTTCCAGGTCAGGGTGGCAACCCTGTGTTCAAGATTTTTTTGTATCTGACTGATATGCTGGTGAAATGCGCTATTGCGCTTGCGAGGACCTCTGCCTATAAATTGAAAAGTAATTTCCTCTGCGCTCCTTGTATAGGCTGTCAGACATTATGCCGTTGAAAGGAAAAGGTATTCAATTTGACATTGGAAAGACAATAATGGGACACATAAAAATTGATCATTGGGCCCTTTTGAAAAGATTAATTTCTTGATTAACTTATATATTTAAGGTATTACTGACGAATTTTGTCTAAAATTCCAAGCATATGAAAGAGTTGAGCGTATACTGTATAATCCAGTTCTCCGAAAAATCTCTTAAATTAACATATTTTGTTTTTCTTAGTCTTGTGTTATAGCAAATGATGGTACCAATGACCAGTCACCATAATTAAATTAAATTGCCTTAACTGATTAAATTCCTGATGCATTTTGTTTTTGAAAATACTCTGTAATTATTAAATACCGACTTTTAAATTGAACTAGGATTCGAATCAAATTGCTTAAATTTAGATAAAGTCACAGAGGCTAGTCTGAAAGAGTGAAATGCCCTTGGTCACCATCTTGGGTGTCGTTTGGGAGGGGCAAGGGGGGCAGTTGCCCCTCAAATAATGTGGAGAAAAAATTATTATATAGCCCATGCTCCTTGAATGGCCGGATATGGACCCCTCTTGCCCCCCCAATGAAAATGCTATAGATTCCCCTTTGGTCACCATACATTTCATCAAGTCAATTATGTTGCAACATATCAAACTGAAAATTCTTTCACTACTGTTAAGCTTTTTGGAAGATTTAAATACTCAGTTACATTACAATTATTTTTGAGCCTGATTACTGAATATTTCTGTTATTTTTTTGCGGATGTAGTTTTAGTACCTTGTCATTGGAGTTGCCCATGCATTGCTGCTCATTGTATATGTTTTCTCATCATATGATTTTTTGCCCGTATTTAATTGATTGAACATTAAAGTCCTTGTTGATTTCAAACCTTGTTAAAAAACCGATAAGGATTTACTATGCTTTATTTTTAAATACTCAAGTCAACTCTAACAATTTTCATAGCTCTGGCCTCTCCTCACATAGAATTAATCTTTCGTCTTTTAGTAAAGATTACCGTGGGGAGGGGTACTTAATGAGTCTTAACACATTTTTTGAAAACCGAAAGGCAGATTAGCCTATACTCTTGTTGTAAGTTTGAAAATTCCAAGATTACTTTTCTGACAAGCCCTATTACTTCCCCTTAGCGTTGCACGAGACGTAAATGACATGAGAGGTCAGTAGGATTACTACTTGAAAAAACGACCTTGATTAGCGGTCAGACAAGTAACCCTGGAAAATGCAGGATAATTGGTCATATATGAACAAAAATTCAATCTTTGTTAAAGAAATTTACCTAATATCATTTACCTGATAAAGTCTCACTGTTTTGTTGCTGTTTATTTTACTTGGGTGATTAAAAATTCAGCTTTTGTGTCCATATTTGGAGCAAATTTGATAATATCACAGTAAAACTTGTATTATCACCAAGTACCATATATGAATATCAGTAGCTTCAATTGGGGGGAGGGGGTATATTCCTACGAGATCTTTTTCTGCATTCCTACTCTCAGACTGAAGAAAATCTTCTCGTGCTATTATTATTATTATTGTTATTATTATTATTATTATTATTATTTGAAAAAGGGCTTGTTTTTTTTGTTTTTGTTTTTTCGTATTTTTGTCAAAGAAGTTGAAAAAAAAACGAATTTTTCCTCCTTGGATTATGAAGAATACTCTTTTTCCCCACTCCCTCTCCAGGAACGTTTCCAGAATTTGTTTTGGAGGGGGAAATAAAAAAGTTATTAAAAAGCACCAAAAATTTGTTTAAATGCATTGCGTTACGTTTTAACGTATCAGAGAAAAATATCGGGGGCGGGGGGGGAGCGGGCACAGGATATGGGCTAGGCCCTCTAATTTCCATGAATTGATGCTATTGATAAATACTAATAGTGTCAACTGACGGATTGGGCATTTTCTCTGCAAGATTTGTTTGCATTGTAAGCCCCAGATTAAAAAAAAAAAATATATCTTTTCGTGGCATTTTCAAGAATTGAATAGTTTGAATGAATATTAAAATTGAAAAGACAACAAATTTAGCCTCCCTGGATTCTGAAAAGTGCTTTTTATTTATTCTTTTTCGTTTCCCTCTTTGGGAGAAGAACAGCTAAAAAGAACATGGGAGGGGACTGGTTACCTTTTGACCACTTTTCATTCCTCTTTTATTATAATCCGTAATATCCAGATAAATAAAATTTCCTTTTTTGTCTTTTAGTTGTTTTCAATTCGTTTCAAAAATTTTCTGAAGCCTGTCTACAGTAACAGTTCTAATACAAAAATAGTACACCAAAGTACTTAGTACCTAGTTCGGACACTAGGTACTCTGGATATGAGTAGTTCCGTATCCGAACTAGGTACTAGCTACTCTGGTGTACTTTTTGTATTAGAACCGTTACCGTAGACAGGTTCGAAATCAAATCCTTTATGTCATAGGGATCGTCTCGTTACCGTTGTACTACGCCAACTGTTATTGCAAATCATATTATCAAACACATCATGATTTCACAAACAAAATGATGCATGACGTCACAATCACAGGTTACAAACATCATGGTTGCAGGGGTAGCTGCAACCTAGTAAAGAACGAACCACAGCCCTGAGCACAGTTTATAGAATTAGCAGTATGATCATTCCCTATCTCACCCATTATAAAAACCCGGACCGAGGCGCAAGTGCTCCGAAGAACGTAACAACATAAGCGGCATTAGGTCTTTTCACGGGTAGACAAGTCAGATTTCTCTTGAACGCGAAACTTGGCTTCAACGTTGGAACACTAATTTTGAAGAAACTAATTTTAAATTAATTTATTCCAATACATACATGAAAATCGGTAATTAGTAGTGCAATGTTATTATTAGATGTTTTTAGGAATTAAAAATAGGTTTCGAAGTCTCAAGTTGGTTTCAAAGGCATTTTGAGAAAGTCTCTGCCAAAATACGTGTTCCAGGGTAATTGGACCGCTGATGGTAGATCAAATGAGAGGAGCTGTTTGTACGTGCCATATATATATATATATATATATATATATATATATATATATATATATATATATATATATATATATATATATATATATATATATATATATATATATATATATATATATATATATATATATATATATATATATATATATATATATATATATATATATATATATATATATATATATATATATATATATATATATATATATATATATATATATATATATATATATATATATATATATATATATATATATATATATATATATATATATATATATATATATATATATAAACTGTATATATACAAACTGGAAGAATATTCTATAATAGGAGCTTTTCTAGCGTAAAACCCCATAAAATTCTGGATCTACCACTAAAATGTGTAATGTCCTTCAATTTCTGAAAATTCCCTAAGAATTTTACGAAAAACACTTCTTAACAGACGTTTGGTATTTTCTTGGATAGGGCTATTGTGGCAACTTTTACCATAGCAACCAATAATTAGAACCCAAGTCCTTAAATTGGTCTCAATCAGGAGCCCTTATCGCTATCTAAATTCACAAAGTGCAAAGATTTTCAAACAGAGGTGTTTATTGTTTAAAGTTCAGGAAAGGTCTGCCCATTTCATACGAAAACATTGATTGAAAACGAAAGTAGTCTTATCTAGAAAATAAATATCGTAAAAAAATAAACATCACGACGTGAAAAAAAAATGATAAACCATCCAGTGGCGGATCCAGAGGGGGGGGGGCGAGGGGGGCCCCCATATAGTAGTCTAAAGTAGCAGTAATTTACCTAATTAATGCAAGTTTGCATTAATTAAACTTGCTCCTAACGTAAGTTTATCGGATCAACCTATTTTGCGCCCCCCCCCTAAAAAATCCTGGATCCGCCCCTGAAACCATCACACCTATTCCACCAGTTATTAGAAGAAAAAAAATTCCTTATTTTCACAAATTTCATCAACCCCCCGCCCCCTTTTTTATAAAATACTAAATAGGCCAATAAGTTGAGTCCACTGTTTGTAAATAATATATTAATTAATAATTTGTATATAAATTAAGTCATACCTGTGAGATGGAACACTTGCAAACCACTTGGCTGGCTCACCAAGTTTTTTTCTGCTTTCACAATTATGAATGATACAATTTCGAACCATTTCTCATTGATTGACGCATACAGATTACCCCGCTAATCCATGAATAAGTGGGAGGAGCATGACGTCACAATCACAGGTTACAAACATCATGGTTGCAGTGGTAGCTGCAACCTAGTAAAGAACGAACCACAGCCCTGAGTAACAATAAAAATTGATGCAAAGAATAAACTCCTGCCTATAGTAACTTAAATATTAAATAAAATGCAATTTTCGACAAAAACGACACGGCCATAGTAGCCAAAAGTTCATCTTTAAGGACTTTCTTTCGTTTTCTATTGCTCTTCCAGGGTTCAAACCTTAGGGGGCTTTGATAAGTTTATGCTCAAATTTTACTAACTATATTTGAAGGCCATCTATTCTTCAATACAATCTTTTGGCTGCATTGTTAGTAACAAGATAGAAATACAGAATTATTCAAGTAAATATAATAATGAAAAGGATACAAAATAATGAAATTAAATTAATTAATAATTTATCTGATAAAGTCTCACTGCTTCGTGTCTGTGTAATTTTCTTTGGTGATTCAAAATTCAGCTTATTATATTTGAAGCAAACTTAATGATTTAACAATACAACTTGCACTGCCACCAAGTACAATATATAAATACCGGTGGCTGTTATTGGAGAAGGGGGATTTTTATACAAGATGTTTTTCCTGTAGTCCCCCTCTTAGATTAAGAATAATATTTTCGTGGTAATATCATTGAGAAGAGGCTTGTTTTTTTTACGTATGTTTGCTAAAGAAATTGAAAAAACAACGAAATTCCCCTCCCTGGAATCTGAAGAATACTTCTTTTCCCTCCCCCCCTCTAGGGCCGTGTCTAGAATATTGTTTGGAGAAAGGAGAACAAAGAAAAAAGTTAGAAAAATCATCAGAAATTTGTTTAAATGCATTGCGTTACGTTTTAACAAGTCGGGCAAAAATATCGGGGGAGGGAGGCACTGCATCCGGTCTTGCCCCCCCTAATTTCCATGAATTGACGCTCTTGATCAATACCAGTGGCAGCAACTGGCGGAGTGACAATTTCCATTGAAAATGAGCGTGTTTTTCTTGGGTACTTTTTGAGTAATTTTGTCCAAGTGTTGATTGGAAAATTTTCCGTTTACCATTAAAATTTTGAAATAAGCTTTGATATTATGGGAAACGTTTTTGGCTTTTTAGAAAAACTAAAGACAAACTGTTAAGATTATTGAATGTTAATTGAGTGTTGCAACTCAAAATAGGTTTGCAAGAAACTTTGTTACTCGTACTCTAATAAACACTTTGCAATCCTTTTTCAATTATCGTTTCTCGACCTTTTAACTAAGATCGAAGTGTAGAATCTGTTCTTATCAGCTTAATATCTGATACAGTCCCTACATGGGACCCAGATTATTAAACTGATTTTTGGAAACCGGAGGGATGTGGGGGTTTCCTTCGCTTCCTTAACGCGTTGGCTGGTATTGAAGTACCTCCGGGATTCGCGCATCCTTATCGAGGGGAAACCAAAGTATTTGAGACCAAATCAATTATGTGAATAATACACTTTTCAAATTTAATAGAAACCATCCTTGTAATTTCCTAGTCCTTGAATATATAATGTTATTAAAAATATAATTTGTATAGTTTCGATTTTACTCGTTCTGTAGTTCTTTTATTGTTGTTGCTAACTAGTGCTTAGAAACTTATCCACACAGTGTACGTAATGATTTAAATCTTTAATAAGCATGAATAATGTTCAACTATACAACTTATTAAATTTGTTTTTATCTACTTACCACAACAAAAAGTTTAGAGAATCATTTTTAGATATTCAACCACCTCATCACCATCAACATTGGCGTTGATGGTGATATTGGTGTTAGTTATATTGGTGTCCCTCAAGGTTCAGTATTAGGTCGTTTCTTATTTCTGATTTATATTAACGATATTTGGCAAAGTTTTAAGGGGAATATTAGTTTTGCTACTCTATTTGCTGATGACATAGCTATATATATTAAAGTGAGGGATTCAACTACATTAATTGAAAATTTGATTCTAACTTCTATATCAAATCATGAAGTTCTTGATGCTTTTAATGAAAACCATGAAAGCATTTGACACATCAAACCATGAAATTCTTTCTGACAAAATGGAAAATATAGGCATAAGAGGGATAGGGCTAGACTTGGTAAAATTATACCTGTTTGGACATAGAATCGCGGTAGATGTCGATGGAAAACTGTCTGATTAAAAACCCCTTAGTTATATTGGTGTCCCTCAAGGTTCAGTATTACATTAAGTCTGCTCTTATTTCTGATTTATATTAACGATCTTTGGTAAAGTTTGCAGGGGAATATTAGTCTTGCTATTCTATTTGCAGATGACCCAGCTAAATCCGTTAAAGTGAAGGATTCAACTATATTAATCGAAAAATTTGATTGCAACTTCTACTTCAGTTAATCGATGGCTTGCTTCCAATAGTCTAGTACCAAATTTTACTAAAACTGACTTTATGGTATTTGGTCGTTGAAGACACGTCACTCAATTGACTTTTTTTTCAGGAGCTTCAGGTTGGTGAGGATAGAATTTGTAGGGTTCAGTCATATTGTTATTTAGGAGTTTTTCTTGATCCATTGCTGTCTTTTCTTAATCACATTGATCATTTAAGGGTTAAACTTCTCAAAATATTGGGTCGATGTTCTGCGTGAAAAATGTTTTTTCATACTAAAAATAATTTACCACTCTTTTAATTGCTTCGCATTTGAATTACTGCTCAATTGCTTATCTTAATGCCTTTTGGACGCATTTAAAATAATAACAGGTACTACACAACAGGGCAGTAAGAATACTGGAAAATTTTTTACATCAACCATCAACACTTGAAAATACATCTGAAATAAAAACGATGTTCTTTTCCCTAAAAATGCCGGATTATAAACGTATACGTGATGTAAATATTTCCTTTTGGCATTTTCAAATTCAAAACCCTAAAAATTATTTCTATAATAAGTCTCTGTTGATCTTGCCCCCTTGTTTGAGAAGCAATTGTTAAACCTAGTTTTTTAATGTTTTTTTATTTACCTTTAATGATGGAATTTTAAAAATTTATGATATTTTTCTTTATATGTTTTGTTTTTTCTCCACGAAGGGACGACCTCCCATACCTCTCCTGCCCTTCCTTTTCCTTCTTTCTTTTCTCCCTTCCTTGTTTTCTAGGTTTTTGCTGTTATTTTTTTTAAATTAAATTATTTTTGCTATTAATATTATTACTATGACGAGATGTTCTGTTTTGTGTATGTCCTATTATTTACACACTCAACCTTAGGAGCTCCGCTCTCTATTGTCTGCTCTCTGTTTGTATTTTAAGTATATTGAATAAAGTAAAGTACCCAAAGTATTTAAAATTGATTATATGATTATAAGAGTATATGAGTAACCGTCGATAACTAGTATATTATATTAGTAACCATCTATAGTTGAGGAAGATACACTACTCCTCACCTTCTATAGTTGCCATTCCTGAAGATGAACAACGATTTGTGCCACATATATTAGAGCCACAGTTAACCAATTTGTTCATTCAATTTGTTCATTCTCTTCTTGGACAAATCAATTTGAATGAACAAATCAATTTGTTCATTCTCTTCTTGGAGAAGCTCAAAAGTCAAGGAACATCCTTGAAAAGTGTAAGAAAGGCTCAGTAAGTCACCCACAAACATAATTAGCGAGAGATAAGCTCATTTGAAAACAATTGCTTAGTTCAACTTATCCAGAGCACAAGTAACACAATTGTTGAATAAAACTGGAGAAGTAAAAGCTCCTTGGCGCACACCTTTCAGAATACGAAATTGCAGACTGCAATCTTTAATTTTACCTTTCAGATTTCTATATCTTAGACAGACAAACCTCAGCATCAGCACCTTTCATAAGGGCCTCATGCAAAACCTGCGAAAATATGTACGAGTCAAAATCTCTTGCGACATCGAGTGCACATAAAATCAAGAAATCAATTCGGACTTCGATATCCTTCAGCACATTTACAAGTAGAAAGAAAATATGCTCTCTACCTAAGCCTCGCAGGTACACCAACTGACGAGGAGGGGCAAATATTCTTCAGTGTCTCTTATCACAAATGACTCGTTTACAAATGACCCCTAATATACAAATAGGGGGTATACATACACGTAATATATGTTGTGTATAAATGTAAACATTGGTAATACACATTAGTAATATGTATATATAAGTTCTCATTTGGCATTTGATCTATGACAGTGGATATACATTACAGTGGATTGCAGTGATCGTCAGTTTCGCAATAAGTGAAATAACAAATTGATATTTATGGACTATTTTACCATTGGATATTTTTGCTCACTTACATAAGGTACTGTATTATCGTGTTATCTTTTTAACTTGACTTAATAATCTGAATAAAATTAAATTTTACTGATAAGCGAGCAGAAGATGGCAGTTTTTTTTGTAAGGGCCGTTATACCTGCCAGGAGTGGTGACTCGCTTAAACTGCGGGAATCAGGTAGCAAGAAACCACGCTTCCCTTGCTTAGTGGTATCTGGTTCTCATGGTATTGAATTGAAACTGGAAACAGACTTTCTCTCGGCTATATGATGGAGTGCAAATTATTGCATAACGCAGTGCTGAACTATTTATATCGCTGGTATTATGAAGTCTTTTTGAACTATTCTGAACTATTATGAAGACTGGTATAAAATCTGACTCGCTAATTAAATCATGCGTTCAGTTCTTTGAAAAAGATGTGATTTTGGAAGCAAAAAAAGTGCTGTATGATGAATCTGGATATGATGAGCGATGTGTTCGACAAGTAAAAGAGGAGGATAATGTTATTGACATAGGAAGACTGGTGACAAGATGTGCGAAGAACCGGAAAATCTTGCCAAAGTTTGCAATTTAAGAACTTCAAGAGCTTCCAGCTTCCTCAGAATTGACCGGAGTGTATGTAGTATCAAAAATTCAAGAAATACGCAAGAAAGTTGATAAGACCCTGGATAAGTTGAACCAAGTACCTGTACTTGGCATTCAGGAGGGGTCCAGAAAAGAACCCAGAAGTAAGTCTCCTCTTCTTTACCCAGTAGTGGTAAAAAACCCGACTAGGTGATTATCAACGGCAGAAGCAACAAAAAAACATAATTGACTCCGTCTGTGATGCAACTCAGGATAAGAATACGATCGAGGTCAGACAAAATAGATCTGATTTTAAGGTACTTGTAAACAACAAGCCCTTAACTGAAAAGATAGCGAGATCATTCAAGGCATCCTACCAAGAAGCAGATTTGAGTATTAAGTCTAAACAATATGTTAGAATTATCAAGCCCATCCCACCTGAATTTCAGAATGATCTGTGCTCTTTCATTCATAAGTGTGGCAAGGCAGAAAAATGTGATGACTCACGAACTTTCAAGGTATTCTTCCATGATCATGTGGACTTGGAACATACAATCGCAAACCCATCAAAAACAAGGTACGAAGTATTGAGTGAATTCTGTTCCTTCTCAGGAGGAAGGAACAGGTTTCACAAAACTGATAGCCACCTGGGCAAAGACTGCAAGAGCACAATGATTTATTGTCACTGTGCTCAGCCGGGGAATATGAGTTCGTGCGATTCTTTGTGCGAAAGCAACCTTATCTGTTTGTCTTGCAAATTGAATAGGCATAACTGCTATTATATCTATTATATACTGCTATTATATCATGGAATATAAATGGTGGGGTTTGTGAGAAGCTTCCTTTTTCTAGAGTCACTGGTAGAGCAATCTGGTATCGTATGCCTTCAAGAAAATTTTCTTTCTTGAATTTCTTCAAGAAAACGCTTTGTCGCCGTAGTTTTTAATTATCTCGCTGTCATAAATGTGTACTTACCTACTAACTATGGTGACCAAGCCTCTGAGGGCCGTTTCGCCTCCACTTATCAGAGGCTAGCAAAGTTAAGTCAGAAGCTTGTCAGAGTGCTAGGAAAACGCTCTGTTCTTTTCATAGACGTGTTATCACAGGTGATCTTAATTGTGATCTAGCCCGTTCTGAATGCCCGCGTTCTGAAAGAACAAGGACTTTATATACCAAAGGCTAGCACTACGTCAAATCTGGACCATGTAATTTATTCAGGCAGCCCAGGCCAATGTGTGACAGTAATGGACGATCAGACCGCCAGCGACCATCTCCCTGTATGTGTCTCGATAGCCGTCGTGGGGGCCAAAGCTGAAGACTCTCAACCCAATTGGTTCTTGACGAAGATATAGTGTAACCTATACGTATCAGAGTTCCATGAGTCTTGCGACTGCATCCTAGTGAAACAGAAAGGTTCCATACCATCTGTTACAGCCAAGTATCAGCCTAAGTGAAAATGAATAAAGATTACAACTAAACATGTACTGTGAGCAAATAATATATACACTGAAATGTGCTAATAAGGCGGCGATCCCAGTGAGGTGGATACGTTGCAAGAGTGAGAAATACAGGTGGTCTAGTAACCCAGTTCAAGTGTCAGCCTGTGCTTCTGCGAAGTGGTGGCTGTGGCTCTGAGACGTGTGCGAGAGGCCTAGGACCGGGGTTCTAAATTCGGTCCGGATTTATTCTAAGAGAAAATTTAGGAATGCTCTACTGGAGCATGTAATGGCGGTCAAGTCAATTACTGCCGAGAAGATTGTAAATACACCTAATTACCTTTGAAAATCTCGTCCTCTTTCTGAGAAGCAGAATCATGAGGGTCCCGATAGCATCCCATAGTCTGAGTGGGTTGCCCATTACAGAAGTCAGTTGGTAAAACCCAACAGCAGTGTAGAAATTTCTTTCGATAATGAGATGGCTTCGTTGCTTGACATGGGCGCCCATAAGGGGGGAGGGCAATGGGGGGCCTGCCCCCCCTGGCTGAATGATGGTGTCATATATTTGTATTAATTTTAAAAAAAAAATTCCGCAGAATAAGTTTTCTAAGAAAAGTAAAGAGATCTATTAAGCCAAAATGGGCAGAAATAAAGTCAAATAATCCTCCAAGCGTAAAACTACCACAAATCACTATCAACAATTAAATGAAACTCAAAACGAACAGAAATTATAATAAATTGCCGAGTCAAACTCAAAACGAGGAAAAATTAACATTACTAGGGTTGACGACCCCTATGCCTTCTCAAGACCAAAACATAACTTAGGCTTTACTGAAAAAGAAAAATGACCGTTTTCCCATACTGATATTTATTACTTAAATCGGTAAAAAAAAAGTAAGGAAAAAATTTTTTTTACTTATTTAAGTAAAAAAAGTAAAAACATTTATACATATTTTGTTTTCAGTAAATTACAAGTTATATTCTGGTCTTTAGAAGTCATGGGGTTATCGGCCCTACCCATGTTAATTTTTGCTCGTTTTGAGCTTGACTCGGCTATTTATTATAATTTCTGTTCATTTTGAGTTTCATTTATTTATTGATAGTGATTTGTGGTAGTTTTACGCTTGGATGATTACTTGACTTCATTTCTGCCCATTTTTGGCTTAATGGAGCTCTTTACTTTTCTTTGAAAAGCTTGTTTTGTGGAAAAAGGGTTTTTTAGATGAATTTCTTTTCGTTTTTTATTGACAAAGTCATTTTCGTGAAAAAAAATAATATTTTATATCCTTTCGGTTTTTTTTCGATACGAATCCATAGTTTGGCATAATTGTGCAGGTTTGACATGCCCAATATTCTTAAAGACATAGTTGCTGGGCCGTTCTACTATGCTGAACAAAATAGTTGTCTCAAAATTTTGACTAGATGTGTTTGGGAAATAAATCGGCTTAAGAGACGGGCTGATTTCCCTCCAATATCTTTTTACTCTTAGAAATGACCCTACAACTGTTAATTTTGAATCGAATTAGTTTCTTTAAATGTTTCAATGATGTTTCTAGCTATTATAGAGAGGTGCTGCATATGATATTGCTTATATTCCTTTTTGAATACCTGCATACATACAGTTTTTTCCTTCAATTGAAACCCCCCCTAAACACTTCCTAAAAGTTTTACCTTAATACTCTAAGCGTCACTAGTTACAGTACCTGCAGTGGTAGTATTAAAAGTGTACGCACAGTGCTTTCTGGCTAGCTCAGAATCCTCCACAACCTACTCTTAAATGTCTGACTTAACATTATAAATTGTCCTCAGGATATTGCTTTGTCACCTGTTTGAAAGTTCACTTAATCATAGTTTGTTTTGATTAAGTTCAACGTCCGCCTAAATATTTCTTATATTTGATTACTGAAGATATTGTTATATTGTCTTTGAGCTATTGGCTACAAAATGGCTGTCTCACAATTTCGATCGAATTTGTTGGGGGAAAAGAGGATATCAGGGAAAGGGGGGATATTTTCGCTCCATCACGCTTGACTCTTAAAATGAAACTAGAAGTATGCATTTCCAATCAAAGTATGCATTTCCAAAGAAGTATGCAGCCTCCTCTAAAGTTCACAAGACCACCCCTTCATAAAAATCTTACATCTCTCCGGGGCATAACTTAAAACCTTATCCACATACTTTGGGGGGGGGGAAGGTTTTTCAGCCTCAAAAGCCATGTTATGAGATCTTTGGACTATTTTTGAACAAAAGGCTATCTCAGAATTTCTATCGGATTGGGGGAAAATTTAACTTGAAGGGGGGGGGGGGGGGGTTACCTGCCCTCTGATAAATTTAACTCTTAAAAATGGCTCCTTAACTTCCGATTTACAATCCAATGAGCCCCCTCCAAAGTGTATACGACCCCCGTCTCCATAAAAACCTAAAATGCCCTCGGGGAATATCTTACAACCCTTGCCCTGAGTACCATGAGGGGGGTCTTATTCTCAAAAACATAATTTCTGGGCTTTTAAATTACGTCAAACAAAATAACTATCTCGAGATTTTGACTGGAAGTGTTTGGGGAAATGATGGGCACGGGGGGAGGGATGGGTGGGGGCCGTCCAATCTCTTTTGACTATTAAAGAAGGTACTATCCCTTTCAATTACCAACCGACTGAGCCCTTTTCGAAGTTTCTACGACAACAAATGTCCATCTTAAAATTTCTATCGGATGCGTTTCTGGAAAATACGACGTGTGTCTGTGGGGGGGAAGAGGGATATTTGCCTTCTGGTCTCTTTGACTCTTAAAAAAAGCACTATAACCTCTGATTACCAGTCCAATGAGCCCTCTTTGAAGTTTATACGACCACCGTTTCTATAAAAACCTTATATGCCCCCAGGGCGTAACTTACAACCCTTGACCTGAGGGTTATATGGGGGGGGGAGTTACCCTAAAAGACGTAATTTCTGGACCTTTCAACTACACTGAACAAAATGTCTATCTAAAAAATTATGATTGAATATGTTTGGGGAAATGATTGGTGTATCGGGAGGGGGTTGGATGACCTCCAATCACTTTCGACTGTTAAAAAGGCAAGTAGAACTTCTGATTACAAATCAAATGAGCCCCCTTCCTATAAAAACCTTACTATCCTTGCTGTGAGGTTTGTGGGGGGGGGGGGTTCATTCTCAAACTCATAATTTCCGGACCTTAAAACTACACTGAACAAAATGGCTATCTCAAAATTTTGATTGGATGCGTTTGGGGAAGTGATTGACGTGGGGGAGGGGGATCTTTCTTTACTTAGGCAGCGCTTTCGCGCTGCCCATGCTATTTTGTCGTGAGATTTCAATTATACAGCACTGGTAGTGCTGATTAGACCAGGTATGCCCCCCCTTAAATTCAGTCTATGGGCGCTCATGTTGCTTGATTCTATTCAAAAGCTAAATTCTATTGAGATGCCACCGTTTGCTATTAAGGTGGCTGCATTGAAGCTTAGAAAGATGAAATTCTCAGCTGGTGCCGACAGTAATTGTGCTGAGCATTTTCGCAAAGATATTTGAGCTTATGATAGTTGACGACTTAAAAGAAAAGTGCATCATGCCACCATTCCAGTTCGGGTTCCAGTCGGGTTTAGGTTGCTGCCATGCCGTTAGAAGTCTCTGTAATATACTCAGAGATACAGAAACATCTGGGAGCACTCTGGTTCTCGGAGCATAAGATGTTATGAATACTTTTGGTTCCCTTATACACTCGCATGCCATGTTGGAGCTCTATAGCCGTGGTGTTAGTCTTGATGTAATTTTCCCATTATATTATATGTATAGGCATCTAAAAGTTGGTTTGAAGTTGGGAAATGTACTTTCGGAAAGTGAGCTCCCTGTATTCGTCGGAATAAAGTAAGGAGCCATCACATCACCGATCATCTACAATAACGCGGCTCTTGATGCACGGATTGCCCTACCTACTAGTTGCATTTCAAAATGTATGGATACATCACTGCTTTGTTATTCGGACGATCTGTTAAATCCGTGCCGGTCAACAGGTGGTCTTCAACCGATTTTTGATAACCTGCCCGATAGATATCAACAATGATAGATATCAAGTCCCAAGTCCTATTCTTTAACTTACATGGGAGTTATGTGCCTGGTAGTGTCTGTCTCAGTGTTAGTGAGGTGGCACCCACTGCTTACATATTTAGGTCTCCGGAATGGGTCGTCGATTAGAAAAAACACGAAAGCTTTTGCTTATGCTTTGCAATTGTTTATGCTAGTGTTGTTACATCACAGCTAAATCTGGAACGGAAAGCCCTTTCTTGAATATATAATAATGTGGCTCTCCCACCTATTCTAGATTTGACCCCATTGTGTTACATTTTTAGGGAATCTGATGGGCGAGGGTTGCGAAAGTACTATTTTAAGTATGCAAAGTTTTTACTTCGGGCCCCTTGGTGGTTCAAGAGCAGGTACATCGTTAACCGTTTTGGTGTGGTGGAACAGGTTCAGGCAGGGGATGAGCAGTCTCATAAACTAAGTAACCAGGCCTCTACTCACCCGTGGAAGGGCGTACTATTTTAGATTTGGTATTATTAGTAATTTGTGTATATCTTTACGACATGTTTGTTTTGTTTTCCTTTCTTTTATTGTACTCTATCGTTTTATTTTCTTTGTAATAGATGGGCAATAAAGATCATTCCTTCATATTTAAATACTTCACAAAAACTGCAGCCACTTGGTCTTAAAGCTGCTGGATGGCGAATCATCCAGGCATTCTAGTTTCTCTGCATGAACCTCCCCCCCAAATTTTTTGGCGTTGTTTATCCGTTTTCGTTCACTTCTTCGAACATCACTAAAGGTTTTCAAGCAACTGTGCTCATTTAATGATGAAATTTTGGTCGATTACAAATTTCGCCATCAGCTGTAATCGACTGACCATTGGATGAGCCCACATCGGAACCGGGAGATGAAGACATGAATTCCTCAAATCCTGACAAAGGGGGAGGTGTAGCCTCTCAAGACATACAAGTCACCTGTACCTCCAACCAGACAACTTCACCAGCCATGATAAGGCCATATTCCAAAGCTTTTCCCAGAAAAGCCGCATCAAGAGGTCAACCAAAAGAATTTTGCAGAACACGGAATACTTCGAAAAGCTAAGAAAGGGAAAGAGGCTCTCAAAAATCCTTGTCAAAAAGCCAAAATATAAGAAATCAATCTTTATTGAAATTAATCTATCGATCTCTTTATTTAATTACTCATTATCGGAAGTAGCTCAGAAGAGGTTTCAGATTTGGAAGATGTTTTGAAAGTTGAGGCCATTAATATTAATAATAATAATTTTATTTCTGAACCACTATACAACAATACGAGTGAAGTAATATAACAAAAGCAAGAACAAAAGCAAGAATAGCCCAATAAAAATCAAACTTACTTGTAGAGCAAATAAATAAAATTATGGAAAGGGCCCAAGCAAAAAATCACTTATTCTACAGGATTGGCACTTAAAGACTCAAAACATGAAAGTATATGAGTCCCACCATATCTTCGGACAATAGGTGTGTTATGATACCATCGCGGAAGATAAAGCAAAAACGAGTAATATCTAAAATAAAGTATGCAAACCTCTCGCAGATGTGGGTAAAGCCCATAAAAAACAAAACAAAATGATTGCAAAAATTTGAATATAATTTAGCAAGAGCCGGCCGAGAGAATCGCCTGCGGTTTGAAACAATCTTTGTGTAACCAAATTTAAGCTTTCCTTTATCATCTCTAAGAAGCTGAGTACGCAGGAATGATATACTTTTACAAACATGAATTCCTAGCCACTGTATCTGTAAAACAAAACCAATAGAAAAAAGGCCGTTATTCAAGCTTAGAATTGAAAACAAAATGTTTGCACTTCTCTATATTTAATCAAGGACGGATACATAGAAACACCTGAGAAATCAGTTTAACGGAGTACAATTAACGCTAATCTGGTTTTAGTATGGCTTATAACTAAAAGATAATCAGCATAGGCAATAAATGATGCGTCAGAAGAACCAAAATTGGTTCCATTGAAGTAGGTCCATAGGAAGAACTTTCAGTTAAGGGAAACCTCTTATTGCAGCTTTAACCGTTGGAGACTATGTTTTGGTCCTTGAAAAACTGAAAAGAATAGACATGAAAAGTGTACAATACCTGCTGAGGAACAAGAAGTATAAGTTCGGTATTAGTGACAATGAGCATCATCAATCCATTAGGAGACATTTGCAAAATAATCAAATTTTTATTGGATTGAAAGAAAGCGTTATTTTAATACATCTTGAAAAAGAAGTATATAAGTTAAATTAATGCTCATAATGTCGATCATCTCTGGATTCTGAAGGATTCTAATGAAGGAGTAATTGAATTCACGCCCAAATTCCTTTATTGAAATTGCTGATTTGCCACCCCGTAAGTTAAAACTAAAGAATAACACGATAATTATGCTAATGCGTAAATTAGATAATTCAAAAGATATGTGTAATGGAACACACGTGGTTGTTGTTGAATTATTTTACAATGTAATTGAAGCAAAAAAAAAAAATTACTGGGAAGGGGGAAGCTGGAAAAGAAGTTCAACTTAATATGCCGTAAGAAGAAAAGTGACAGCGAGACTCACATATATGCAATCCTGGTGCGTACCGGGGACCAAGGGAAGCTCGGTCTCCTGGGACCTACACCACAGCGTATTTGCCTTTATTTTTGTCCTCGGAACTATTTGAAACCATATTATCTACATTTTAAGGAAGATATGACAACTTATCAACACCTTCAAAGTGCTGCAATATTGCTACTATCACTAATAGCAAATTGCTACAGTGCCAAGCAGCTTGGAGCCAGTACAGCTGCACACACTCCTCCTCAATCCAATATATTCAAAGCTTACCTCCTTACCCCCTCTTAAAAAGGTCCAGTTCCACTTCAATCATTACCTGTGGCCTCTTTCCACCCAATATCAGGATTACCTGCTTTTCGTTTGGCCTTACGTGGAGGGCCAGCAAGGACGATGTTTAGTAATCTGTCATCCTTCATCTGCAAAACTTGTCCTAGCTTTCTCAACCTTTCTCTCATTACGGCTCTAGAAAGTGAAATAGAGCCACATTTTTCGTACTGTTTGTTGTTTGATATTTGGTCGGTAAACTGATACCCAAAACTATCCGTAGATTATTTCTTTAAGAAACATCTAACAAGTCCTCTCCCGTCTTCCGAATTCGTCGTTGTACCTTTCAATATTCTATTCTCGCCTTGCAGACTTATCTTCCTATTCTTCCCTATGTTCCCTACGTTTTTTCAACAATGAAAAAAAGCAGCCTAGGCCTTGGCTATTCTACTTTCTAAGTCTTCACTGCGTCCACCATCAGTATAAATGAATAGTGAAGTGATTCTTCGAAGGATCATTAAGGCCCTGGTACTTGAATCTATCCACTTGATCGGTCTTCTCGTTACTCAACCTCCCCTCTTAGTCTTCTTAATATTAATTTTCAAATTTATTCCTGCACCCTAATTCCTCAAAACTTTAAAGCATTCGTTTTATCTTTTTAAAATTTCATCGGTACTTGTGCATTAGTTGGTACACAGCGCTACAGACTGTCCAACGAATGCAAACATGGAGACGCGTAAAGCGGGTAATTGCTATCTAAATTGATCGAAGAGCCTGGTTTCTCATTGAATTTACAATATTTAAACTGTTGTTTTTTGGAGTTTAGGGGGAGGGGAGGTACCTAGGTTAGGTTACGTATTTCATATATACTATTCTTTACCTCCCATCCCCCTAATGTGCAAATATATAGCCCAAATTTGTTTTTAAACTATTATAGATTCATCCTATTAGTTTTACCTTCCCATTTGGTTTCATGCTCTCCCATAGCCTTTACCGTATTCCTTAGGAGAAAGCCTGTCAAAATAACCCATATGAACTGGATAGACAACCCTGCTTAACTCCTGATACCAATCCAGCTACTAACCTTATTTCCTACCTTAGCCCCAGCAAACTTGTTATCGTACTAATGTGCTACTAGTCACTGGTCACTTTTATCTGGTATACCATGCAAGGATAGGACCTCCATTAACGGTCTTCTATCGGCTGAATAAAACACCTATTCATAATCTATAAGACTAAGGGATAAAGGGGATTCTCAATTATTAATCTAAGAGTGACGATCTGGTCGGCGCATCCTCCCCTCTTCCTAAAACCACACTGTCCTTCCCTTAAGACATTACCTACAGCATCTCTAAGTCTAAAAAGTCTCACCATATTAAGTAATTTGCATCCTGCAGAAACAAAGCTAACGCCTTTATCATGGGTGTACATAGCTTCTTCTCTAGGGGGGGGGCAGCCGATTCTGTGATGAAGGGTGGAGGGCAGAACTTATATTGGCAGTTCACAACAAAACCTTACATTGCCAGCAAGTTCTATCATACATATGAAATCTTTATTAGTAAGTAATCACCAAAAGTTATAAGTCATGAATAAGCTTCAGCATTAATCTTCTTGGATTAGAGCTAAATCTTTCCAAGACATTTATCTTGGATAGTTTCTTCTTGTTTGACTTTTATTATGTCATGCCAGCTGTTTATTTCCAGGTTTTTCAACCCTGCCTTTTATTAACTGCTTCTTTAACCATCTACCTTCTTTCTACTGCTTTTTCAACCATATTTAGTGCAAATTTGAAGTCCTAGAGAGGGGGAGGGGCAGCTGTGCCCTCGGCCCCCCCCCCCCTTTCGTACGACCATGGCCTTTATAATTATAACACTCACTTTTATCACAATTCTTATAAAGGGGTTCAATTAAAGTTTTTCTAAAACCGCTAGGTACTTCCCCTTTTTCAAAAATCTTATTCATAGTCTTCAGAAATTTCTCCCTATTTTCGCACCCACCATTTTTCAAAAATCATCTAACACACTATCAGCACCTTTGGCCTCATTATTCTTTAGTTCTTTTGGTACTGTCTCTAACTCTTTTTCGCAAAATAAATATTGTTTATCTTCCAAAAACTTCTCCATTCGTTTCTACATCATTCCTTGTACCTTTATCACGGTTTAACACATTCTTTTATTCTATAGGTTATCACAATCAGCCTAATCTTTTATTTGCCCTGCCACCTGGCAAAATTTCCTGGTGGCGTCCTTGACTCAGACCTTCATTTATAATAGTAGTATAATAGTGCAAAACCTCCTCAAGAGAAAGTATTCCTTACGAAATGTTAGTACAGCAGCAGGGACATGACCATATCAGAACATGTTATGATAATTAAATTTTTTCCTTTGCTCGTTTGTCTAGTTTTTATGGATTCAAGTATTGTAAAATTTGCGATAAAAATAACTAAACAAGTAGAAATGAGGTTTATGACAGTATTTTCTGCTTCTACTCGGGCCAAAGTTTTTATCCAACCATAGCCAGGAGTAACATCTGCGTTGTTGAATTGAGTTGGTTTAAGAGTGTAAAAAAAGGAAATATTATTATAATGATATTGAGATATTTATTTAACTTTACCAACAATTTCATAGGCAGCGCGCAAGCGCTGCCTAAGTAAAGAACGATGTGGGCACAATGTGTTGTTTTTTTTTTTTTTTTTTGTTTTTTCTCCATACCCGGGCACTTCGTATCGAAGGAGTCGTCTCAGAAACTTCGAAAACGGCTCATTCGACTGGAAATTGGAGTGGCTAGTGTCCTTTTCAATATTCGAAAGTGATTGGAGGGCAACTACCCCCCCCCATGGCCATCCCTCCCCAAAATACGTCCAATCAAAAATTTGAGATAGCCATTTTGTTCAGCGTAGTTGATTTACAAATAGAAAATATCTTTTTGAGGAGGACACTCCCCCAAAACCAACGGGGCAAGGGTTTTAAATTATGCCCTGAGGGCATTTAAGGTTTTTATAGAAGGTGTTGTCGTAGAAACTTCAAAAAATGCTCATTCGATTGGAAATTCAAAGGGCTAGTGCCCTTTTTAATAGTTGAAAGTGATTGGAGGGCAGCTAGCCCTCCCCACGCCCATCACTCCCCCAAACACATCCAATCAAAATTTTGAGATAGCCATTTTGTTCATCGTAGTTGATTTCCAGATAGTAAATATCTTTTTGAGGAGGACACTCCCCCACAACCCAGGGGGCAAGGGTTTTAAGTTATGCCCTGAGGGCATATAAGGTTTTTATAGAAGACATTGTCGAAGAAACTTCAAAAAAGGCTTATTCGATTTGAAATTCAAAGGGCTAGTGCCCTTTTTAATAGTCGAAAGCGATTGGAGGGCAACTAGCCCCCCCCCCACACCCATCATTCCCCCAAATACATCCAATCAAAATTTTGAGACAGCCATTTTGTTCAGCGTAGTTGATTTCCAGATAGAAAATTTGTTTTTGAAGAGGCCACTCCCCCACAACTCTCGGGGGAAGGGTTTTAAGTTATGCCCTGGGGGCATATAAGGTTTTTATAGAAGGCGTTGTCGTAGAAACTTCAAAACAGGCTAATTTGATTGGAAATTCAAAGAGCTAGTACCCTTTTTAATAGTCGAAAGTTATTGGAGGGCAACTAGCCCCCCCATGCCCATCATTCCCCCAAATATCTCCAATCAAAATTTTGATACAGCCCTTTTGTTCAGCGCACTTGATTTCCAGATAGAAAATATGTTTTTGAGGACGTCACTCCCCCACAACCCACGGGGCAAGGGTTTTAAGTTATGCCTTGAGGGCATATAATGTTTTTATAGAAGGCGTTGTCGTAGAAACTTCAAAAAAGGCTCATTCGATTGGAAATTCAAAGGGCTAGTGCCCTTTTTGATAGTCGAAAGTGATTCGAGGGCAACTACCCGCCCCACGCCCATCATTCCCCTAAACACATCCAATCAGAATTTTGAGATAGCCATTTTGTTCAGCGTAGTTGATTTACAGATAGAAAATATCTTTTTGAGGAGGACACGCTCCCAAAACCCACGGGGAAAGGGTTTTAAGTTATGCCCGGACGGCATATAAGGTCTTTATAAAAGGTGTTGTCGAAGAAACTTCAAAAAAGACTCATTTGATTGGAAATTCAAAGCGCTAGTACCCTTTTTAATAGTTGAAAGTGATTGGAGGGCAACTAGCCCCCCCCCCCCACATCCATTATTCTCCCAAAAACATCCAATCAAAATTTTGAGATAGCCATTTTGTCCAGCGTAGTTGATTTCCGAATAGAAAATATGTTTTTGAGGAGGACACTTTCCCACAGCCCTCGGGGCAAGGGTTTAAAGTTATGCCCTTGGGACATGTAAGGTTTTTATAGAAGGTGTTGTCGTAGAAACTTCAAAACAGGCTCATTCGATTGGAAATTCAAAGGGCTAGTACCCTTTTTAATAGTCAAAAGTGATTTGAGTGCATCTAGCCCCCCCCCCTCACGCCCTTCAGTCCCCCAAACACATCCAATCAAAATTTTGAGATAGCCATTTTTTTCAGCGTACTTGATTTCCAGATAAATAGTCGAATAGTAGAAAGTGATTGGAGGGCAACTAGGCCCCCCTCCTGCCCCTCATTCCCCCCCACACAGTCAATCAAAACTGTGATATAGCCATTTTGTTCAGCGTACTTGATTTCCTGATAGAAAATATGTTTTTGAGGAGGACACTCCCCCAGAGCCCACGGGGCAAGGGCTTTAAGTTATGCCCTGGGAGCATGTAAGGTTTTTAAAGAAGGCGTTGTCGTAGAACAAAGGGCTAGTGCACTTTTTAATAGTCGAAAGTGATTGGAGGGAAACTAGCCCCCCCCCCCCTCGCCCATCATTACCCCAAACACATCCAATCAAAATTTTGAGATAGCTATTTTGTCCAGCGTAGTTCATTCCAGATAGAAAATATCTTTTTGGGGAGGACACTTCCCCAGAACCCTCGGGGCAAGGGTTTTAAGTTATGTCCTGGGAGCATGTAAGGTTTTTAAAGAAGGTGTTGTCGTAGAACAAAGGGCTAGTGCACTTTTTAATATTCGAAAGTGATTGGAGGGAAACTTGCCCCCCCCCCGCGCCCATCATTACCCCAAACACATCCAATCAAAATTTTGAGATAGCTATTTTGTCCAGCGTAGTTCATTCCAGATAGAAAATATCTTTTTGTGGAGGACACTTCCCCAGAACCCTCGAGGCAAGGGTTTTAAGTTATGCCCTGGGAGCATGTAAGGTTTTTAAAGAAGGCGTTGTCGTAGAACAAAGGACTAGTGCACTTTTTAATAGTCGAACGTGATTGGAGGGAAACTAGCCCCCCCCCCGCGCCCATCATTCCCCCAAAAACATCCAATCAAAATTTTGAGATAGCTATTTTTCCAGCGTAGTTCATTTCCAGATAGAAAATATGTTTTTGTGGAGGACACTCCCCTAGAACCCTCTTCGTAAGGGTTTTAAGTTATGCCCTGGGGGTATATAAGGTTTTTATAGAAAGCGTTGTCGTAGAAACTTCAAAACAGGCTCATTCGATTGGAAATTCAAAGCACTAGTACCCTTTTAATAGTCGAAAGTGATTCAAAAATCAGCATCGATAAATAAATGAAACCCAAAACGAACAGAAATTACAACAAATAACCGAGTCAAACTAAAAACGAGCAGAAATTAACATAAGTTGGGTTCAAAACCCCTGTGCCTTCCCAAGGCCAGAACATAATTTGCACTTTAATGAAAAAAATATAAATGTTTTTACTTTTATAACTTTAATAAATCAAATAATATTAACATTTTGATTACTAAATATCAGTATATGTATATTAAACTGACAATGCACATTCATTTATGTTTTTTTTCAGTAAAGTGCAAATTATGTTCTGGCTTTGAGAAGGCATAGGGGTTTTGCGCCCTACTTATGTTAATTTCTGTTCGTTTTGAGTTTGACTCGGTTATTTATTTTAATTTCTGTTCGTTTTGGGTTTCATTTATTTATCGATGCTGATTTGTGGTAGTTTCGAGCTTGGTAGATTATTTGATTTTATTTTTGCTCATTTTTTGTTTAATGGAGTTCTTTACTTTTCTTTGAAAAACTTGTTTTGTGGAAAAAGTTTTTTTAATTAATAAATAAAAAATCAAAATGATTGACCCAAACCAAACGGTTGACGCAGGGTGAATCAGGTAAAAAAAATATATATATATACAAAATCATTTAAAGTCACTACAATAAGAAAGAGAGAAAGAAAGAAAAAAAAGAAAAAAATGTATAAAAATAATAATAATACTACGGGGGCAGCAACTACATGCTATGTCCATACTGTGGGGTCATAGTCACCAACCAACTAACAATTACAACTTAATTTAAATCGAATCAAATCATGATAGTGATATTAATTCCCGTTAAAATTCAGTTATAATTAAATTCAGTTCTATTTTAATTCTAATTTTAATTCAAAAATTCATTAACTAGTTATAATTTCAAAATCTCAAATTATAGAAAAAAGTGTAGACTTGTTCAACAATATTGTGTTGTGCCAACCACTGTATCAGCTCTTCTGTCAAATTAAATAAAAAAAAACAATTTTTTTTTAACTGAAAGTAAGGAGTGACATTAAAACTTAAAACTAACAGAAATTATTCCGTATATGAAAGGGGCTGTCCCCTCCTCAACGCCTCGCTCTTTACGCTGAAGTTTAATTGTTTTAAAAAATAGAGTTGTGAGAAAGAGTCTAACTTAAGCGTAAAGAGCGAGGCGTTGAATACCTTGCTCTTTACGCTAAAGTTCGAATTTTGTTCCAATTCTCTAAAAATGACCTCTTAATCACAAAGGCCGTTAATTATAATAAATAACTCTTATGAAAGTACTAAAAAATCTTTAGCGTAAAGAGCGAGGTCTTGATTAGGGAGCGAACCCAATTATATGCATAATAATTTCTGTTCGTTTTAAGTTTTGATGTTGCTCCTTACTTTCAGTTCAAAAACTTGTTTTTTATTTAATTTCTGATTGTTTTTTTTTAATAACACTGGGACATCCGGCACCCCCTTCATAGCAATGTCCGTTCCCCCATGAAAACTTCCTCCATGGAAAGATCCTCCCACGTAACCTTCACCCCACCCCACCCCCCAATACCAAAAAAATACCCCCTGAAAACGTCTGTATACTTCCTAATAACCAAAAATATATATAAACATTGGGTATAGTTCATAACTTGCAGCCCTTCCCCCGGGGACTGTGGGGGATTAAGTCATCCTCAAAGACACATTTATCATATTTTCGACCATGCTGAACAAAATGGCCGTCTCAAAATTTTGATCGGGTGACTTTGAGAGAAAATGAGCGTGGGAGGGGGCCTAGTTGCCCTCCATATTTTTTGGTCACTTAAAAAGGACACTAGAACTTTTAATTTCCGTTTGAATGAGCCCTCCCGCGATATTCTAGGACTACTGGGTAGATTCGATCAGCCCTGGAAAAAAAAACAAAAAACAAAAACAAAAAAACAAACACGCATCTGTAATCTTTCTTCTGGCAAAAAACACAAAATTCCACATTTTTGCAGATAGGAGCTTGAAGCCTCTACAGTAGGGTTCTCTGATACGCCGAATCTGATGGTGTGATTTTAATTAAGGTTCTATAATTTTTAGGGGGTGTTTTCTCATTTTTTTTTAAATAGGCAAATTTTCTCAGGCGCGTAACTTTTGATGGGATAGACTAATTTTGATGAACTTATATATTTGACATCAGCATAAAATCTAATTCTTTTGATGCATCTATTGGTATCAAAATTTCATTTTTTAGAGTTTCGGTTACTATTGAGTCGGATCACTCCTTACTTACAGTTCGTTACCACGAACTGTTTGATTGTCTCTTCACCATCCATTTGTTGCTTCTAACTGAACTTTAACGGGCCTAACGCACGGCTAAAGAAATGTCTTCCGAAGTAAAGACAATAATCAAACAAACTTATAAAGCGTAAAGTATATAGCACGTATTAAAAGCGTAGAAATCTGGCTCATATACCAGGCTTTGTTAAATTAGGAGTATTCCAGGGACCTATTTTGGGAAGGGATCAAACAATGAAAAATGTTTTGTGCCAAAGAACTTAGATTTTACAAATTATCTTAGGGTGTGATTTGCACATGATTGCAATGATGGCGCAATCTACATGATCTGCAGAAGATTCTGCTCAATGATTTTAAGTGCAATTCTAATTATCACTGTAATAACAAAGAGGAAAAGAGAGATTACTTTTCAGTAATTCCGTGGTAAAAAAAAAGGCTGGAATTTGATTGGTTAATATGTGTGACGTATTTTCATAAGCCTGGAATCATATTATCCCGTAGGCCTATGATAGAAAGGAAAGTAGCCAATGGATCTATAGCCTACCGAATTTGTGCTTTCGTTAAGGTTACTTCCAAATGTTACTTATTCTTTCATAACATAGATTTGTTTTGACACTGAAGACAGTTTGGTGCAGCTTTTATTCATTGATAACTGGCTGAAAATTATCCCCGCTCTTGTCAATGGTACCAATTCGTGAAAATGTTGGTGGGGGAAAATATTTTTTATTTAAATCTAGGGGGGAAATTTGTTTTTTTTTCAACTTTTCCCAATATAAATACTAAAAAAGAAGTATGTTTCAATATCTAGGGTGTATGCAAATTCCCCCTGTTCCCCAATAGGTGTCACGGGTTCAGGGGTGGATCCAGGATTTTTTAAGGGGGAAAATAGGTTGATCCGATAAACTTGCGTTAGGAGCAAGTTTAAATAACGCAAATTTGCGTTAACTAAGTAAATTACACTACTTTAGACTATGTCAGGGGGGCGCGCGCCCCCCTCTCCCCCCTTGGATCCGCCACTGTACTAGTTGCGGGTTTGTCTTTTTGTTTGCTTTAGTTTTTCGTTTTTCGTTTTATCTGTGCCTCAAAATGTTGCATAAGAACAACAGGGAAATACAATAATTGGTAAAAAGACCAGATTTTTCGGCATCTCATATACTTTTGAAGAATAATGTATTATCTGAAAAAACGTGACGATTGACGTCACAAAAATAAACCAATGGTATTAAAGCACACTTGTAAATACGGAAGCATAGGACAATACTCTCTTTTTTGCTCTTTGCCTGATAATTCCAGTATTATCTGTAGTTCTAGGATTATACATAATCATATGTGTTAACTGATAATCTCTCTTTTTCTCTTTATAATCTCTAGAATCATCTCTCTTTTTCTCTTTGTAATCTCTAGAATAAGCTCTCTTTTTCTCTGGGCCTAATAATTCTAGAATTGTGTATAACTCTGGAATTATTTATAACTATCTACCTTAATTGATGAACTCTCTTATTCTCTTTATAATCTCTCTTCTTCTCTTTGCCTGAAAATCCTAAAATTTGCGATAATTTCTAGAAGTCAACAAGGTGCACTTACAACTCACAATCCGTAGCCCCTTGGTTCTCTGTACTATTCAAAATCGAAATAAGGCTTCCACCCTTTTAGCCATTGAGAGAAATAGCATTAAACTCCTATCATTAGTCATAGAAGCCGTCCCTCGCAAAGACTTGCGCATTTAACCTTTAATTATATAGAAGTATATACCTAACTAAATTCCATTGTATGCCTATTGTCATAAATTATGCTGTTGTAAAGCAATTAAATTATCATTTCAGAAGTTCTTAGGGCTAATACTTACTCTGTCCATCTACATGGAAGTCATTGTTGAAGATGTGTATTTTCTCACGGTTGGTTAAAAGACGATTCTCATCTTAACTTAAAAATAATATATTACTTTTTGTCCTTAATTATTAGGTATCTTGTCAACTTAGTAAAAAATAATTTTTAGGTGGTAGAAAGTTTCAGCCTATTTATGGACAGAAAAATTTTTTTTCGGTGACAAGCTATTAAAAACGCATCATCTCAAAAGCTTGGCGTAATCTAAATGAATACAGTTGTAGTAGCACTTGTTTTTTTTTTTTTTCTATACAACACGTCAATCATTGTGAAAAACATGACAAGCAAGGTATTTAGGGCATAGGTCTTATTTTGTTTCCTTTGAGTCTCATTGAAAGATTTGTTTTAAATCTGAAAAATCGGCATTTAATTTTCAAAGTATCCAAAAATGGTTTTTCGGCTGAAGATTTCGTTTTTACTGTCAGAGGTAATACTAGTGAAAATATTGGTGGAAAGGAGAGTAGCTTATTTTTGTCAACTGAATCAATGTTTTATCGAAACTTGACAAAATACTATTAAACCCTTGGTAAGACCGGCAAAATTATAGTCAATTTATCGTAAATGGGTAATATTATAGTAAAATACCGGCAAATTGCCACACAGTCTAACAGGCTCAGTTTTTATGGCTGATTATTTTTACCAAGCATCATTAATATATCGTTAAACTCTTAGAAAGTTCTCTCAAATTATAGTGAAATAATGGTAAACCAGTAATACTCTGGTAAAACATCAGCAACTAGTGTCAGAATCTTACAGAATCAATTCTACCGACTTTTATCAACTGGCTGGCTTTTAGCAACAATTTTTACCAGCCACAATTATTAAGTTTTAGTACAGTTGCTAAAATTATGATCAAAATATTTGGAAATCGATTACAAAATACTATGGTAAAATATTGGCAACTACCATCACAATTTAATGCTTTAGATTTTTAAAGACGTTTCAGATACGTTCGGGAGAAGAAGCACTCTAACTTGTATCACAACACTAGTAACAATAGCAGTTGTATTTTACCCAATTTCAGGGTGGCGAACATGGTCCACAATTGTCAAGGTTATTTCAAAATGGAACACAGAAGCAGTGCTATTTTGGACCAATGCACTTGCGCACTGTCAATGCGCATGCGCATGTTTGTTGGGTATTGAGAACTATATCAGAAGTCCAATTTGAACCAGAAAAATTTTAAAATTCTTTTTTTTTGGTTAATAAATATATTTTTCCTTATTTTTCTCTTTCAATACAGGTCAGGTCACAGCAGAGCCGTATCAATGAGGCTTTTTTGTGGGGGGGGGGGGGTTACAAATTTTTTTTTTTGGGGGGGGGGGGGTCATAATTTTTTTGTTACGTTTTTAAAAGTCGGGCAAATATTTTTTTTGAGGGGGAGGAGGTCAAACCCCCTCCTGGATACAGCCTTGAGTCCCAGATAGAATGAAAGCGCAGGTGTTTATGTATGCACTAACTTTGACTAGAGGCTTAGCAGTATTTTTTATTAAGGTTTTAATGAGCTGGAAGATGCACATGTAAGGTATTTACATGTAAGGTATATAGTTTTTCTAACTTTTCGCTTCAAGTTCCTTATATTTTCCAATACTGTAGAAGTTTTGGATACAATGAAAGCTTGCCTTTTCGTAGAAATGCCAACTTTGTCTTTAAATTACCCATTTATTTCTTATTAAGCTCGGAATAAGGTAGCATATATACATATAAGCAGAAGATGGAATATCTATACAAGTAATCGCTATATTGAATAAGCTGAATTGCTCCAGGAGTGCTATTTATGTCTGTAGAATTAAATTCATCCAAGTATTTGCATATAATAATATAGGGTACATGGTAATGTAGGCACCCCCTGGCTAATTTTATTTAAACAACAGAAATCAAATAAAAAAAAGAAGTTTAACATTTAGTGTTTTTTACGAATATAAAAATTAAGAGAAAAAAAATGGTTTTAATTTAAATAAAGCAGTGGGACAAAACAAAGATAAAAAACTTTTAATAATAAAAAAATCCGAATATTTCGACTCCACGTCTGAGAGCCTTTTTCAACTGAAAAAAAAACTTGAAGAAAAAAAATAACATTTATTAAAAATTAACTCATCTAAAGAAAATGACAGCCAGCATAACAAGAAAAAATAAATAAAAAAGACAACAAAAACAACAAATAAATACAACTCACATTTTAAGCACTTCCAGAACTATTTGCACTATCGGCCGAAATGAAACCAGGGGCGGAAAGTCACGGGGGGAGGGGGAATTATTCTCTTCTTTCCAAATGAATACACAAAAATGAGGGGGGGGGTAATTTTTTCATTGAAGATTCCAAAAAAGATATTTTTCGAAATCTGGGAGAGAGAAATTAAATATAGAGAGAGGACAATTTTCTCCAAACCCTAATTCTCACCCTTAATGGAAAAAAAAAATACCGGTATCAATTTCGAAAAGGTCGTCGTCAGTTTGTGGAGAAGTTCGAAATTAGTTTTCTATTGTGTCATATCGGCAGAAAAGGCATCCAAAGAGGACGCTTTTTCCATAGTACTGCCGAAGATAAAACAGTAAATGTGCTTCTAAGTATGTACCTTTGCCGATTTACTGAAAGTGCAAAGTGGGAAATGGTTTTAAGCGTTTCTTCCTTCGTACAGTCCGAGCAAGACATATGTTCATATTTTTGGCCTTCCCTATGTACAGCAAACCTCTATTATCTGCTGGTAGACTATCCAGTATTTGTGTTTATTTTTGAGCGTTTCATCCTATTTTTCGGAATTCATATATCCGTCGTTGCCACGCCACTAAACTTTGTAGATAATGCAGAGTTTATTACAATTACTTTTAAATATCCGCTGATTTGGCTGAATTATTTTAATTTTTGTGGCAGTCAATGGTGTCAAGGGGGGACATTTACACTTAGAATTTGTTGCTCCCTAGATTTTGAAAAATAATTTTTTAGGGGTATCTTCATTGAAAATTAAAAAAATGACAAATTTTTCTCTCCTAGATTTTAAAAATACAATTACCCCACTTCAAATTCCCGTGAATTGACGCAACTGGTGGCAGTCTAAGGATAAATACTAATTTGTATATTTTTGTAGCGTACGTGGGGCTCCAATGGGCGGAGGGAGTTGTCAGGGGTTGAATATCTCTTAGATCTCTCCTCCCCCTTGATTGTCAAGCTGTCCTAGCCGAGTTGTTAGCCCTTCAGACTTTAAATTTTAAAGTCAGGGGTTCGATTCCTGGTGTCACTGGTTATTTGGTTTGGAACGGAACGGAACGGAACGGAACGGAGGTAGATGGTGTGACCCTGTAAGCTCAGCCAGAGTCGACCGAGCTCTAAATGGGTACCTGGAGAAATCTGGGGAACAAACACGGGAAGCGTCGGATGATTTGCCCCCAGCCACGCATTGCGTTCCCGGCCGAAGGCATTGAATCAGGAGATCGGTACCTGCTCAACACAGACCATTGGTCAACATACGAAAAAGTTTTTTTCTTAAGTTTGAAGGGAAATCCGTCATTTCAGCTGATTCAGGAATAGTAACTTTTTTTGTATTGAAGTAACGATAGCAAGTGTGTTTCCTTCCCTTTTCTTTTCAGAATATTTTCTTGTCTTGATTGTTGCCTCTTAGTTATGTTTTTCATAGTAGTGACTTCAGAGTTAAACTAAGAGGATTTTTTTTCAATTGGTCCACTGGTCAAGACTAGACCATAGGTCAGCATGCGAAAAAATTTTTTTTTCAAGCTAATATTTTGAAAAATGTCTTTTTTTCGGTATTTTCATTAAAAAATTTGAGAATACAAAACAAAATTGCCCCCCCCCCCTAGGTTTTGGAAAATATATTTCTTTTGTATTTTCAATAAAAAATCAAAAAAAAATCCTACCCCCCCCCCGTACATTCTCGGAAATATGCGTCCCTGGTAGATAAAATTCTTACTATATTTTTTTTCGTAATAATCTACTTATCCATGTTTGGTTTTTGGCTCAAGTCATGTTCTTTTTATGTAGTACGTTTACGTAGTACGTTTTTTAGTACTTAGACAAAAACACTTAAATTAGCTTATGTCTTTGAGGTATATCTAAATAATATTTCGAATCGTCAACCAAAAATACCTAATTTGTTGTCATGGAAAACTTCCAGCAGCTTGACTTGATATGGGGTCAATTGGTTAAATGCAAAAGATCTCATTTGGAATAATAGCTAGTTGGTCTTCCTTGTTAAAATATGCAACCGTAATAAGATATAAAATCCACTTTCTAAAATTCCAAAATTTTTAATAGACACAGATCATCAGTCTTAAAGTAATACACCAAAGTAAGGGGTTACGCATTTACTCGCTTCGTAGATAAGAGATGGATGCAAAACTAATGTATACTGTCTGATAAAAGCAGTACTTATACTAGCCAGGAGCGCATCCAGGGGAGAGGGCGTAGGTAAAAATATATGTAAACATTTTTTTTTCGTTTCTTTGGTAACCCCACCCGGTTAAGCAAAAGTTCCAGATACAGTCCTGCCAATACCCCTATATTTTTGGGGGGTTTCTCTGAAAAAATGTCTTTTCTGTAATCTCCCCCAAAATTATTCTTCATAAAGACACAAATCTTAGCGTAAAAAACGAAATGCTAATTTGTGTAAACATTGGTTTTGGGGGGAGATTTTGGAGAATCCAATCTTAATTTGAGCGAATTAGGAGAAAACCCGATAAATTTGTGGGTAGTTGAAGGAGTTACCAAAAGCACTGGGTATATTATAATTTAGCGTTTTGTTTTTAGGTTTTATAATTTTGCTTTTATTTTGTCCTTAAGACCTTAATCCGTATATTTTTTATTCTTTATTTACTTTTTTTGCACTGAGGACGGTTAAATGGAGGTCTCGAGCAAAATATCTGCATATTCATCCTTTTTTTTAACTGGCTGGAAATATCCTTTTTTTTCTTCACAGTTACACTTTCACCTAGGCCAGGATTTAAGCATAGGCCCAGTAGGCCGGGCCTAGGGGCGCACAATGCAGAGGGGCGCAAACAAAAAACACTGAGCGAGTTTTTTTTCTTAACAAAAACTGAATCTTCTGTTCAGGGCTTCCACTATCCCCGAATTCTCAGGGATTTCCCTATAAATCTCTATGTCTCCCTGAAAAAAAAAATTGCTTGGGCCTAGGGGCGCCAAAACGCTTGGGCCTAAGGGAGCCAAAAGTTTTCATCCGGCCCTGCTTTCACCGTTGCTTGAGAGGGCCTATTTTAACTTAGCGTTTTGTTTTAAGGGTCGTTTTATTTTGTCCTTAGGACTTTTATGCGTATATTTTTTGCTCTTTATTCACTTTTGTGTACGGAGCACGCTCAAGCGGAGGTTTTGACCAGAAAATCTGCCTATTTTTCCTTGCTTTTTTTCACAGGCTGAAAATATTCTCATTTTTTCTTCTTCGCATTTTTTTTTCGTTTTTTTTTTCATAACATAGCGCAGCTACTACTACTGCTGACAACTCAATGTGGCCCAGAACCACCTCAGGCCGACACGACTGTGGACGCTCCTGCTCCAACCCAATCAGTTCAAAGCTTCACTCTCTACCTCCTCCCATTCAGTGGTGTTTCCCAAAAATTATTCCTAATGACCTCTTTCCACCCTATCCGGGGACAATCTACATTTTGGTTGGCCCAGTTGGGTGGCGCAGCCATTTAGGCAAAATTGTGCTGGAGACCTTAGTTATTTATTACAAAAATAACGAAGCTACAATTTTCAAAAAAAAACACTTTGAAAAAACAGACTGATTAACGAATTTAATCCGCATCCCCCCTAAAAACGTGCCCAAATGTCCTCTGGCGACGTTGATGTAATTTCAGGGAATCGGAGGCAAGCTCAGAGGCAGGGTAGGAGATACAAGAGACAGTGTTGATGATACAGTGAGAGGCTAGTAGTAGCCTACTATACACCTAAACATTTAATATGTGTATCCCCTTGTTTCGAAGACAAGATATAGTCCAGTTATGTGGTGGCTTTAGGCCTGGCCTATGGTATTGAGCTGTCCGAATATTAATTGTTGAAATTTGGTCAGAAATTAGGATACCAACTTCTCAAATAGTTTGTCAGAAAGGCATTTCCTGTGTGGTAAAATACAGGTGCGAGGAACGAAGTTCATGTCGCTTTGTAATTTTCAAGTTTTTTAGTATAGAGCGATGTTGCCAAGTGGGATGTATTTTGATATTTTGGTACTTTCGCATTAGATGGGCCTCTCTAAAAAGTCAAGTTTGGTTAATGCTAATGAAATAAAATAAAATAGGATGACTATATAATAGTTTAGAAACAAATTTGGGCTATGTATTTGCACATCAGGGGGAATGGGGGGCAAAGCATAGCATATATTAAATACGTAACCTAACCTAACCTAGGGACCTTTTCCCCCAACTAAGCTCCAAAAACTCACAGTTTAATATCGTAAAAGCAATCAAAACCACGCTAGACAAAGTATTTCTCTCAGCGGTGTGTTGAATCATCTCGTATCAAAACGGGTTTTTCAACACCCTTTTGACTGTAGCATCTAGCTTCTCTTATATGACTTCTTTAGAGGGGCCCATCTAATGTACCGATATTTTTTAGAGGGGCCCATCTAATGCGAATGTACCGATATTTTTTAAGATGGTTGCGCATTGATTCTTTCAGATTAATCTGACTACAGAGAACAAAACGCTTGAAGTTACTGCAGTTCATTTATCAAGGAGGCACACTTGTGCCTCTTCAAAGAGGCGACCCACCACAATGTTAAGCGATTTCCGGTCCTAGAGGTCGCAGAGAGACCGCGGTGATCGCATTTTGTCTGTTTTTCTAAAGAAGTCATATAAGAGATGCTAGATGCTACAGTCAAACGGGTGTTGAAAAACCCGTTTTGATACAAGATGATTCAAGACACCGCTGAGAGAAATACTTTGTCTAGCGTGGTTTTAATTGCGTATACGATATTAAACTGTGAGTTTTTGGAGTTTAGTTGGGGGAAAAGGTACCTAGGTTAGGTTAGGTTACGTATTTAATATATGCTATGCTTTGCCCCCCATTCCCCCTGATGTGCAAATACATAGCCCAAATTTGTTTCTAAACTATTATATAGTCATCCTATTTTATTTCATTAGCATTCTCAAAACTTGACTTTTTAGAGGGTCCATCTAATGCGAAAGTACCGATATTTTTTAAGATGGTTGCGCATTGATTCTTTCAGGTTAATCCGTTTTTGAAAATGAACGCTTTTTTTTCTTAGACTACGATATAGATATTATGGTACTTTCGGTGCATTTTCACTTTTATGGCAAAACCAACTTATTACAAGCATCTACAGGAACGCCACCCCCCAAAATGTTTGAGAGGAAGGGGAAATTGATTTTACCGAGTGGCCGGTCATCTTTACCGACTGATTTGGGTGATGTTGCTATTAAAATTACTTTTTTTTTGTTTTTTATGGGCTAAGCCTGATCTTCTTTCATTTATTTTATGTTATATGTATATTTTCATCGGCCCGTTTACCCTAACAAAAAAAAGAACTAGAACGAGTAAAGTAGTGGCACTTTGCGCCACTATATTTGCCAACTTATATCTTTTTACCGACTGGCTGAAACGACTGCCAACTTGTATCTTTTTACTGACTGGCTAAGATGTATTGATTAAACGATATTATTTGGTTCTTTGCATTCCTCAATTCTTCAGCTTCAAACCGTCACTGCTGTTTTACACTATTTGGGCGTAGGACGGCAGTATTTAATAATTCCAGGGACAAGCTAAATATTTACAAAATATAAACCGTTCATAGATGCACTCCCATCAAGATGCACTCCAATCAAGATTGAATGGCATTCTTAGGCCCTCCCCCTTACGAACGCTCCTGCTGACATTATTGCCCCACTTGGTGGGTAGTTGCAGGAACTTCATTGTTGTATTAAGGAAGATATCTTTTTTTCGGGGTTTTCATGAAACATTTGTTTCCAGTTTTTGATCATCTAGCATTTAAGGTGGCAGATGTTGAACCTTTGTAGCTCAAAATCGAATCTTTGCCCTATTATACCAGCTACCGCCATGGTTTACGAAAGGTAGAAAAAATGGCAATAACATTGTTTCGGTGGCTGGCATTTACCCAGAAAATACCGACCTTGTGTCGGTATTTTCGAATCAACAAATATTTGTAGATTGAAATATTTTGTTTGAATCTTCACTTAGAAGAAAATAGCAGAAAAACCATTGCTCCTACATTTTCGTGAATTCGCACCCCTTAGTAGTAATGGGGGTGCTACTCCCGTACCCACACCATATATGGGCATAGAATACTGTACCCACACCAAATATGGGCATAGAGTCATTAGGGAGAACACGTGGTTAATGGGGTCATTGACCTAAATTTCACAACAACAACAACGACCTTGACATTCGCTGAGAGCGTGCACTTACAACAACATCGACCTTGGAACACCTGTGCTGTCGACCTCAATTCACCTATCGTGAATCAATAATTCCCCTTAGAAACAACAAATTAATTTCCCTTTATTGACAGGTTAATCAATCAATTACATCATTTTTAATAATTTAAAAATGTCTTCATAGAAACATTTTTCAAGGAAAGTCTCGAGATAAGGACTGTCTTTTGCATCTTTAAAAACTCCTGATGTCGAATGCCCCAAAATATTAATAACCAACTTCACTTGACGAACTTAGTCCAGAGAGATTTTAGCGTGTAATTATTTGCTCACATCAGAAATAGTCATCTTACTTTGAAATGCATTAGAAGGGAGCTGCCAATCACAAAGGAAAACGCTGAATTTGCGTTTAGTGATTATTTGGGCGAAACTGTTTTAGACAGGTTATGGAACTATTTCGGCGAAACAGTTAGAAACATTTTAAAAGATGATTTTTGAAGAGATTTTAGAGGAGGTTTTGAGTGTGGTCGTTATAATACACAAGTTTCATTTGAACAGTGTTGTGAGGTCCTCTAACCCAACCCCAAAGGGTTCCAATCCTCCTACCCCAACCCCGCAGGAAGCCCCCGGGCCTCAAAGCCCCCCAAACTCCCAAAGGCCCTCCACCGGTCCCCCAAAGGCCCACCCAGACCCCCAACTGCCATCCCCAGGCCCCAAATGTCCCCAAGGCTCCCAACTGTCCCTCGGGACACTCAAAGGCCCACCCAGGCTCCCAAAGGACCACCGGCGCCCAAAGGCCCACCCAGACCCCCACATGCCATCCCCGGGCCCCCCCAAAGGCACATTGAGCTCCCAAAGGACCAAAGGGGTCCCAAAGGCCCTCCACCGGTCCCCAAATGTCTCCCAGGCACCCAAAGGCCCTCCCGGCGCCCCAAAGGCCCCCCCAGACCCCCCAAAGACCAACCCGGACCCCAAAGCCCCTACCCCGGGCCCCAAAGGTACCCCCCCCCACCCCAACGACCACCCGCCCTCAAGGGACCCCCCGACCCACAAAGGCTCTCCCCGAGAACCCGTCTTTCGGTGAGGTGTGTTTTCTGAAACCTATGATTTGGGATGTGTAGTTTGCTAATTAAGGCTATTCTGAGCTAAGTTATAATATTATTACCTAGGTTAATGTTTTCTGAAACAAAAAGTATGGTATGAGTAGTTTGATATTTCAGGCTTTTATGAGCTAGGTTTCTTAGCCTATCGTTGGTGTGTGCTGAGTGAAACTTATGATTTGGGATATGTAGTTTGCTTTTTGGACTTTTCTGAGTTGGATTTCTTAGTCTTTCATAGGTGTGTGGTGTCTGAAACCTATGATTTGGGATGTGTAGTTTGCTAATTTCGACTTTTCTGAGCTTGATTTTCTAGTATTTCGTAGGTGAATGTTGTCTGAAACCAATAGTTTGGGATGAATAGTTTGCTATTTTTGACTTTTCTGAGCTAAGTTTCTTAGTCTTTCGTTGGTGTGTGTTGACTGAAACCGATGATTTGGGATATGTAGTTTGCTATTTTTGACTTTTCTGAGCTGGATTTCTTAGTCTTTCATAGGTGTGTGTTGTATGAAACTTATGATTTGGGGTGGGTGGTTTGCTACTTTTGACTTTTCTGAGCTGGATTTCTTAGCCTTTCATAGGTGTTTGTTGTCTGAAACATATAGTTTGGGATGACTAGTTTGCTATTTTGGACTTTTTTGAGCTAGGTTTCTTAGCCGTTCATAGGTGAGTGTTGTCTGAAACCTATGATTTGGGATATGTAATTTGCTATTTCCGACTTTTCAGAACCGGATTTCTTAGTCTTTCGTAGGTTTGTGGTGTCTGAAACCTATGATTTGGGATGTGTGGGTTGCTATTTTTTTGACTTTTCCGAGCTAGATTTCTTAGCAACTCGTAGGTGTGTGTTGACTGAAACCTATGATTTGGAATGGTTAATTTGCTATTTTTGACTTTTCTGAGCTAGATTTCTTAGCCAATCATATGTTTGTCCTTTCAGAAAATTATGATTTGGTAGGTGTAGTTTGCTTTTTGGACTTTTCAGAGCTAGGATTCTTAGTCACTCATAGGTGTTTGTTGTCTGAAACTTCGAGTTTGGGATGAGTAGTTGGCTATTTCAGACTTTTCTGAGCTAAGGTTTCTTAGTATTTCGTAGGTGAATGCTGTCTGAAACTTATGATTTGGGATATGTAAATTACTATTTGGGCTTTTCTAAGTTAGATTTCTTAGTCTTTCATAGGTGTGTAGTGTCTGAAACCTATGATTTGGGATGTGTAGTTTGATATTTTCATCTTTTCTGAGCTAGGTTTCTTAGCCTTTCATAGGTATGTGTTGTCAGAACATTATGATTTGGGATGTGTGGGTTGCTATTTCATGCTTTTCTGAGCTGGATTTCCTAGCCATTCGTAGGTGTGTGTTGACTGAAACCTATGATTTGGGATAGTTAATTTGCTATTTTTGACTTTTCTGAGCTAGATTTCTTAGCCTTTCATAGGTGTGTCCTTTCAGAAAATTATGATTGGGAGGTATAGTTTGCTTTTTGGACTTTTCATAGCTAGGATTCTTAGTCACTCATAGGTGTTTGTTGTCTGAAACTTCGAGTTTGGGATGAGTAGTTGGCTATTTCAGACTTTTCTGAGCTAAGGTTTCATAGTATTTCGTAGGTGAATGCTGTCTGAAACTTATGATTTGGGATATGTAAATTACTATTTCGGGCTTTTCATAGCTAGGATTCTTAGTCTTTCATAGGTGTGTGATGTCTGAAACCTATGATTTGGGATGTGTAGTTTGCTATTTTCGACTTTTCTGAGCTAGGTCTCTTAGCCTTTCATAGGTATGTGTTGTCAGAAAATTATGATTTGGGATGTGTAGTTTGCTATTTCAGGCTTTTCTGAGCTAAGGTTTTTCTAGTATTTCGTAGGTGAATATTGTCTGAAACCTATTTTTTGGGATGAGTGGTTTGCTATTTTCGTCTTTTCTGAGCTAGGTTTCTTAGTCTTTCGTTGGTGTGTGTTGACTGAAACCTATGATTTGGGATATGTAGTTTGCTATTTTTGACTTTTCTGAGCTGGATTTATTAGCCTTTCCTAGTTGTGTGTTGACTGAAACCTATGATTGGGATGTGTGGTTTGCTATTTTTGTCTTTTCTGAGCTAGATTTCTTAGCCGTTCATAGGTGTGTGTTGTCTGAAACTTATGATTTGGGATGTGTAGTTTGCTATTTGAACTTTTCAGAGCTATGATTCTTAGTCCGTCATAGGCGTTTGTTGTCTGAAACTTTTAGTTAGGGATGAGTAGTTTCGCTTTTTCAGGCTTTTCTGAGCTAAGGTTTCTTAGTCTTTCATAGGTGAATGATGTCTGAAACCTATGATTTGGGATATGTAAATTACTATTTCGGGCTTGTCTGAGTGGGATTTCTTAGTCTTTCATAGGTGTGTGTTGTCTGAAACCTATGATTTGGGATGGGTGGATTGCTACTTTTGACTTTTCTGAGCTGAATTTCTTAGACTTTCAGAGGTGTTTGTTGTCTGAAACATATAGTTTGGGATGACTAGTTTGCTATTTTTGACTTTTCTGAGCTAGGTTTCTTAGCCGTTCTTAGGTGAGTGTTGTCTGAAACCTAGGATTTGAGATATGTAAATTACTATTTCTGGCTCTTCTAAGCTAGATTTCTTAGTCTTTCATAGGTATGTGTTGTCTGAAACCTATGATTTGGGATGTGTGGGTTGCTATTTTTTGACTTTTCCGAGCTGGATTTCTTAGCCGTTCATAGGTGTTTGTTGTCTGAAACCTATAGTTTGGGATGACTAGTTTGCTATTTTTGACTTTTCTGAGCTAGGTTTCTTAGCCGTTCTTAGGTGAGTGTTGTCTGAAACCTAGGATTTGAGATATGTAAATTACTATTTCGGGCTCTTCTAATCTAGATTTCTTAGTCTTTCATAGTTATGTGTTGTCTGAAACCTATGATTTGGGATGTGTGGGTTGCTATTTTTTGACTTTTCCGAGCTGGATTTCTTAGCCGTTCTTAGGTGAGTGCTGTCTGAAACTTGTGATTTGAGATGGTTAATTTGCTATTTCCGGCTTTTATTAGCTAGGTTTCATAGCCTTTCATAGGTGTGTGTTGTCAGAAAATTATGATTTGGGATGTGTAGTTTGCTATTTGAACTTTTCAGAGCTATGATTCTTAGTCCGTCATAGGCGTTTGTTGTCTGAAACCAATAGTTTGGGATGACTAGTTTGCTATTTCAGGCTTGTTCATTTTGAATTTCTGTCATGAAATGCAAGAGTTTGAAAATTAGGGTCTTAGTCCACCAGCTCAGTATTAGGGTCCCAGTCCACCAGCCTGAAAGGTGGAAATTCACTAGCTCAGAATTGGGGTCTTAGTCAACCAGCCAGAAGGGTTGAAATACACTATCTCTATATTGGGGTCTAAGTCAACCAGCCTGAATGGTGGAAATTCACTAACTCAGAATTAGGGTCTTAGTCCACCAGCCTGAATGGTGGAAATTCACTATCTCAGAATCGGGGTTTTAGTCCACCAGCCTTAATGGTTGAAATTCACATTAGACGACACAAAAACTTACACACACACAAAAAAAACTTGCACACACTTACAAAAACTTACACATACACACAAAAACTTACACGCACACACACAATAAAACTAACACACACACACAAAAACTTACACACACACGATGAAAATTACACACACACAAACACAAAAACTTACACACACACACACACACACACACAAACTTACACATTAACACAAAAAAACACTAACACACACCAGCACAAAAACTTAGACACACACACACACAAACATAAACAAAAAATACACACACACACACACGAAAACAAACACAAACACGACCAAAAATACACAAACACAAAAACTTACACAAACACAATATAAATTACAAACACACACAAGATAAAATAAACACAAACTAATAAAATAAAACACACACACAAACAAACAATTACACACACACACACACACACAAACAATTACACACACACACACACACAAAAAAAAAACTTACACATGCACCCGAAAAAAAAAAAGCACACAAATAATAAAAAGCACACACAAAAATACACACACACACACACACACAAAACAAACAAACACACACACATACATGAAAACTCACACACACACTCCAAAACTAAAACACACACAAAAACTTACACACACACACACACACACACAAAAAAACTTACACATGAACACAAAAAAAACTCACACACACACGCACAAAAACTTACACACACACACACACAAAAAAAAAAATCCCACACACACACACACGAAAACTTACACACACACGCAAAAACTTACACACAAAAAAAAACTTACACACACACACACACACACAAACTCATACACCCCCACACACACACAAAAAACCACTCACACACACACACACACACACACACACACAAACAAAAACACACACACACAAAAACTAACACACACACACACACAAACACACACACAAACTTACACAAACACACAAAAAACTTATATCCATTGAATTTCAACCATTAAGGCTGGTGGACTAAGACCCCAATTCTGAGCTAGTGAATTTCCACCATTCGGGCTGGTGGACTAAGACCCTAATTCTGAGTTAGTGAATTTCCACCATTCAGGCTGGTGGACTGAGACCCCAATTTTGAGTTAGTGTATTTCCACCATTCTGGCTGTTGGACTAAGACCCCAATTCTTAGCTAGTGAATTTCCACCGTTCAGGCTGGTGGACTGGGACCCTAATACTGAGCTGGTGGACTAAGACCCTAATTTTCCAACTCTTGCATTTCATGACAGAAATTCAAAATGAACAAGCCTGAACACCAATGATGGACTAAGAATCCTAGCTCTGAAAAGTTCAAATAGCAAACTACACACCCCAAATCGTAATTTTCTGACAACACACACCTATGAAAGGCTATGAAACCTAGCTAATAAAAGCTGGAAATAGCAAATTAACCATCTCAAATCACAAGTTTTAGACAGCACTCACCTAAGAACGGTTAAGAAATCCAGCTCGGAAAAGTAAAACAATATCAACCCACACATCCCGGATCATAAGTTTTAGACAACAAATACCTATGAAATACTATGAAAACTGGCTTATAAAAACCCGAAATAGTAATTTACATATCCCAAATCCTAGGTTTCAGACAACACTTACCTAAGATTGGCTAAGAAACCTAGCTAATAAAAGTCAAAAAAAGCAATCTAGTCATCCAAAAATATTGGTTTCAGACAACAACACCAATGAACCGCTAAGAAATCCAGCTCTGAAAATTCAAAAAATAGCAGCACACAAATCCCAAATCATAGGTTTCAGACAACACATACCTATGAAAGAATAAGAAATCTAGCTTAGAAAAGCCCGAAATAGTCATTTACATATTCAAAATCATAGGTTTCAGACAACACTCACCTATGAACGGCTATGAAACCTAGCTCAGAAAAGTCAAAAATAGCAAACTAGTCATCCCAAACTATAGGTTTCAGATAACAAACACCTATGAAAGGATAAGAAATACAGCTCATAAACGACATAAGTAGCAAGCCACCCATCCCAAATCATAGGTTTCAGACAACACACACCTATGAAAGACTAAGAAATCACACTCAGAAAAGACCGAAATAGTAATTTACATATCCCAAATCATAGGTTTCAGACATCATTCACCTATGAAAGACTAAGAAAACTTAGATCAGAAGAGCCTGAAGTAGCGAAACTACTCATCCCTAACTAGATGTTTCAGACAACAAACGCCTAAGACGGACTAAGAATCATAGCTCTTAAAAGTTCAAATAGCAAACTACACATCCAAAATCATATGTTTCAGACAACACACACCTATGAACGGCTAAGAAATCTAGCTCAGAAAACACAAAAAAAGCAAACCACACATCCCAATCATAGGTTTCAGTCAACACACACCTAGGAAAGGCTAATAAATCCATCTCAGAAAAGTCAAAAATAGCAAACTACGTATCCCAAATCATAGGTTTCAGTCAACACACACCAACGAAAGACTAAGAAATCTAGCTCAGAAAAGTCAAAAATAGCAGGCTACTCATCCCAAACTATAGGTTTCAGACAATATTCACCTACGAAATACTAGAAAACATTAGCTCAGAAGAGCCTGGAATAGCAACCCACACATCCCAAATCATAATTTTCTGACAACACATACCTATGAAAGGCTAAGAAACCTAGCTCAGAAAAGTCGAAAATAGCAAACTACACATCCCAAATCATAGGTTTCAGACATCGCACACCTATGAAAGACTAAGAATCCTAGCTATGAAAAGCCCGAAATAGTAATTTACATATCCCAAATCATAAGTTTCAGACAGCATTCACCTACGAAATACTATGAAACCTTAGCTCAGAAAAGTCTGAAATAGCCAACTACTCATCCCAAACTCGAAGTTTCAGACAACAAACACCTATGAGTGACTAAGAATCCTAGCTATGAAAAGTCCAAAAAGCAAACTATACCTCCCAATCATAATTTTCTGAAAGGACACCTATGAAAGGCTAAGAAATCTAGCTCAGAAAAGTCAAAAATAGCAAATTAACCATCCCAAATCATAGGTTTCAGTCAACAAACACCTACGAATGGCTAAGAAATCCTGCTCAGAAAAGCCTGAAATAGCAACCCACACATCCCAAATCATAATGTTCTGACAACACATACCTATGAAAGGCTAAGAAACCTAGCTCAGAAAAGATTAAAATATCAAACTACACATCCCAAATCATAGGTTTCAGACACTACACACCTATGAAAGACTAAGAAATCTAACTTAGAAAAGCCCGAAATAGTAATTTACATATCCCAAATCATAAGTTTCAGACAGCATTCACCTATGAAATACTAGGAAACCTTAGCTCAGAAAAGTCTGAAACAGCCAACTACTCATCCCAAACTAGAAGTTTCAGACAACAAACACCTATGAGTGACTAAGAATCCTAGCTCTGAAAAGTCCAAAAAGCAAACTATACCTCCCAAATCATAATTTTCTGAAAGGGCAAACATATGATAGGCTAAGAAATCTAGCTCAGAAAAGTCAAAAATAGCAAATTTACCATCCCAAATCATATGTTTCAGTCAACACACACCTACTAATGGCTAAGAAATCCAGCTCAGAAAAGTAAAAAAAATATCAACCCACACAACCCAAATCATAGGTTTCAGACACCTCACACCTACGAAAGACTAAGAAATCCGGTTTTGAAAAGTCGGAATTAGCAAATTACATATCCCAAATCATAGGTTTCAGACATCACACACCTATGAAAGACTAAGAATCCTAGCTATGAAAAGCCCGAAATAGTAATTTACATATCCCAAATCATAAGTTTCAGACAGCATTCACCTACGAAATACTAAGAAACCTTAGCTCAGAAAAGTCTGAAATAGCCAACTACTCATCCCAAACTCGAAGTTTCAGACAACAAACACCTATGAGTGACTAAGAATCCTAGCTATGAAAAGTCCAAAAAGCAAACTATACCTCCCAATCATAATTTTCTGAAAGGACACACCTATGAAAGGTTAAGAAATCTAGCTCAGAAAAGTCAAAAATAGCAAATTAACCATCCCAAATCATAGGTTTCAGTCAACACACACCTAAGAATGGCTAAGAAATCCTGCTCAGAAAAGCCTGAAATAGCAACCCACACATCCCAAATCATAATGTTCTGACAACACATACCTATGAAAGGCTAAGAAACCTAGCTCAGAAAAGATGAAAATATCAAACTACACATCCCAAATCATAGGTTTCAGACACTACACACCTATGAAAGACTAAGAAATCTAACTAAGAAAAGCCCAAAATAGTAATTTACATATCCCAAATCATAAGTTTCAGACAGCATTCACCTATGAAATACTAAGAAACCTTAGCTCAGAAAAGTCTGAAAAAGCCAACTACTCATCCCAAACTCGAAGTTTCAGACAACAAACACCTATGAGTGACTAAGAATCCTAGCTCTGAAAGGTCCAAAAAGCAAACTATACCTCCCAAATCATAATTTTCTGAAAGGGCAAACATATGATAGGCTAAGAAATCTATCTCAGAAAAGTCAAAAATAGCAAATTAACCATCCCAAATAATATGTTTCAGTCAACACACACCTACGAATGTCTAAGAAATCCAGCTCAGAAAAGTAAAAAAAATAGCAACCCACACATCCCAAATCATAGGTTTCAGACACCTCACACCTACGAAAGACTAAGAAATCCGGTTTTGAAAAGTCGGAATTAGCAAATTACATATCCAAAATCATAGGTTTCAGACAACACTCACCTATGAACGGCTAAGAAACCTAGCTCAGAAAAGTCAAAAATAGCAAACTAGTCATCCCAAACTATAGGTTTTAGATAACAAACACCTATGAAAGGCTAAGAAATCCAGCTCAGAAAAGTCAAAAGTAGCAATCCACCCATCCCAAATCATAGGTTTCATACAACACACACCTATGAAAGACTAAGAAATCCAGCTCAGAAAAGTCAAAAATAGCAAACAACATATCCCAAATCATCGGTTTCAGTCAACACACACCAACGAAAGACTAAGAAACTTAGCTCAGAAAAGTCAAAAATAGCAAACTATTCATCCCAAACTATTGGTTTCAGACAACATTCACCTACGAAATACTAGAAAATCCAGCTCAGAAAAGTCGAAATTAGCAAACTACACATCCCAAATCATAGGTTTCAGACACCACACACCTATGAAAGACTAAGAAATCCAGCTCAGAAAAGTCCAAAAAGCAAACTACATATCCCAAATCATAAGTTTCACTCAACACACACCAACGAAAGGCTAAGAAACCTAGCTCATAAAATACAGAAAAATAAAACTATTAAAAACATTATTTTTTTTTAATAAAAAAGTCAAAAATGTAATAATTTTTAAACTGAGCTCAGAAAAGCATTAATTATAATACTAAAAATCATAAATCATCGTTTTCAGTCAACACACATCTACGAAAGACGGGTGCTTGGGGAGAGAATTTGAGGGTCTGTGGGTCCCTTGAGGGTCGTTGGTCCTTTGGGAGCTCGATGGGCCTTTGGGGGCGGGAGGAAGGCATTTGGGGTCGGGGGATGGCATTTTGGGGGTCTGGGTGGGCCTTTGGGGCGCCGGGAGGGTCTTTGAGTGCCTGGGGGACATTTGGGGACCGGTGGAGGGCCTTTGGGACCCCGTTGGTCCTTTGGGAACTCGATGTGCCTTTGGGGGGCCCGGGGATGGCATTTGGGGGTCTGGGTGGGCCTTTGGGGCGCCGGTGGCCCTTTGGGAGCTTGGGGGGCCTTTGAGTGTCCGGGGGACAGTTGGGAGCCTGGGGGACATTTGGGGCCTGGGGATGGCATTTGGGGGTCTGGGTGGGCCTTTGGGGGACCGGTGGAGGGCCTTTGGGAGTTTGGGGGGCTTTGAGGACCGGGGGCTTCCTTCGGGGTTGGGGTAGGAGGATTGGAACCCTTTGGGGTTGGGTTAGAGGACCTCACAACACTGTTCAAATGAAACTTGTTTATTATAACGACCACACTCAAAACCTCCTCCAAAATCTCTTCAAAAATCTTCTTTTAAAATGTCTCTATCTGTTTCGCCGAAATAGTTCCATAACCTGTCTAAAACGGTTTCGCTCAAATAATCACTAAACGTAAATTCAGCGTGTTCCTTTGTTATTGGCATCTCTGTGCTAACGCATTTCAAATTAATAGGAAACCTTCTCGCGCGCTAAAACAATTCATCGCTAAGATGTTTCTTGCCTATTTGTTTCCATGGCCTTTGGTTATTAATATCCTTTGGAGTTCGACCAAAAGAGTTGTTCCCGAGGCAAAGACATTAATGATATGGATCTATTCCTGGAGAAATGTTTCTAGGCGGAAATTTTTAAAGTCTGACAGATGATGTCGTTGATTGATTGATCTGTCAAGAAGGGGAAATTAATTTGTTGTTTCTAAGGGGAATTATTGATTCACGATAGGTGAATTGAGGTCGACAGCACAGGTGTTCCAAGGTCGATGTTGTTGTAAGTGCACGCTCTCAGCGAATGTCTAGGTCGATGTTGTTGTTGTGAAATTTAGGTCATTGACCCCATTAACCACGTGTTCTCCCTAATGACTCTATGCCCTTATATGGTGTGGGTACAGTATTCTATGCCCATATATGGTGTGGGTACGGGAGTAGCACCCCCATTACTACTCCCCTTTACCTGGTAAATACCTTGTAATCATGGTTGTAGCGTTAGTAGCAACCTAGTAAAGAGCGAACCACAGCCCATAGTAACTAAAAGCTAAAAAACACGTTTAGAAAAAAAAAAACTGCCTAGTGAAAAAAATTGCCATCTTACACTGATTCAGGAATTGTAACTATTATTTCGGTTCGTCTCAAAAGCAAAAGTTTATTGTCAAACAAATTTTATGGTGATTGAAAAAAAAGCCTAGAACCCCTCGAAAATGGTTTCAGATCAAAATGAAAAGTGTACCATTGGAATCACCATGGTTGAAAACCTTGCACAGGGAAATTACAGTCCCCCTCCTTGAACACCCGGTACATGCCTAGTAATATTATCAGGAGCATGTTTTTACTACACCATTTATTTCTAGGCAGTATTATTTTTAAAAAATCATCACAAAAAGTTATTCTAGACTTACTCTGACGGTTTTCGTTTGATGTTTTGTTTCCAGTCAATCGTGGGGACATATGTGAATCAAGTTTGTCAAAACCATACAAGTTGACAAAGTTCCTCATTTATACACGAGAAGTCCCGACCGTTTAGTAATTTTTTTGTACGATATATGAGGCCGATCAGGGGAAAAACAAATTTATTAAGCTTGGTGTTGTTTTTTTTTAACTATTCTATGCGGTTGTCTATGGGTGATTTCCAATGTCGCAATTATAATTAATAGAAATTCACTTTGATATTTTGAATTCACTACTAGTTTTATCAGTTCATTAATAGGATTAATTTCTCGTTAGCAAAAGATAAGAACAGAGACAGGCTTGGAATGTGTGTAGGAACTTTTAGGGGGGGGGGGGAGAAAATAATAAACAATATTTGAGAATTTCAATAAGAAGTGCCTAAAATTTCAGGAGAGTTTAGGATTTTAGGGGGGGGGGGTAGGCCCTGAGCACTCCTGCATACGTCTTTGACTCGTCTTTGGTTTATTTAAGTTTCACGATAACAAGATATCGTGATTATAAAGATATCAAGATTTTTTTTGTTATTGAAACCCGGACTTGAATGACACATAATAAATTTTAACAGAATAGAAAGCTTACCTATAGACTTTTCCTTTCTTTACAAATAGAAATTTTTTTGGGAGAAATGTTTTATATTGTAGCCTTTTTATGAGGGACGATGGTACTTATCTGTTAGCCAGTACACACTCGAGAATTTGGATCTATAAAATCAGATACTAACCGATTTATTGCTGTTTGTATACGGAGACAATTAGCTCCGGCTCAGTGAAAAACTACATTGTAGCTATATTTTCATAAATATTTAGTTGGTATTTCGGTTACTATATTTAGTTGGTATTTAGGTTAGGTTAAATTTTTGCATACATCCCCGTTATAATTACCCCCCCCCCCCCGCCTAATGTGCAAATAATCCAATAAATCCTATATATCTCCCAAGCGTCTCAGTTGTTTCAACCCTGTGCCTGTAGATCCAAATTCTCGAGTGTGCACTGGCTAACAGATAAGTAACGAGACAGTTAATTCCTTAGCTCTATAAAGAAGTAGGCTATTTATTGGATGACTATGCTAATATCTTCTACCACCATCGCATTAACCTACACTACTAACAACTCGTAGCAACACAAAGTTATCTTGAAGCCTATGTTCTAATATTCTCTTCGCAGATTGCAGATGTCCTACTTTTCAATCAACACAAACTGTTTCCAAGAAGTTCAATTTGCGGTAATCAATTATATATTGTTTATTTGTTATTATATGTTATCCTTTTGCACTGCGTGATCGCCTGTAACTTATAATTAATTACAAACAACGTCTTGAAAATTCACCTCTTACTGTCAATAATTATAATCAGTCGAGGTGTAAACCACCCTTATTATTCTACACTACAATGGAGCTTGGAATGCAATAGTATAATAGAAAACAATTTAAACACACAAATGTGGTATATTTACTATTTGCATGTTCAACTCTTATGCTAAATTCTATGCTTCAATAATATTTCTTAATAATTTTTATGTCGAAATTTCCTTCATTTTCGACGTCAATATTGAGGGGCAGCCAGCTCTTCCCAACTGGGTGTACATTTCAGAGCGCTGCTTCTTTTACCCCGCATGATAGACTTTCACCACACCGCATCTCTTTATACCGCAAACTTCTGCCACAGGTCGTGTGTGCCACTGGTGTACACAAATTTTAAAAATGGGTCCTTATTGCAAAATAGCGTCTTGTTCAAAATGAAACCGGGTGCCTTACGCCCAGAATTGGACCGGGAAGGGAAATCAAGGCTTTTAAACTTTCAACATAAACAGCTTTTATCATTGGGTTTTAAATATATAACCATCTTTGAAAATTAAATGTCACTAAGTAATAACAATAAAAAAAATGTGTAGCTAAATACTGTGGTTTCAATTAGGTATATGCAGTAAAAACTCGCTTATTCAAGGAAGGATTATCTGCTTTGTGGATTATCCGCGGTCCATAAAGGAGCCGAATTAGCCAGCAGCTCTCCCACTTTCTGCCAAACTTTCGAAATCCGCCAATGGGGTCGAGGTCATTTTTGGCAGTTGTCCACCAATTCTTAAATTGACCGCCAGGTCACCTTCGCCAATCTGGAAACGGAGCAGCTAGAAGCACTTGCTTTATGATGCGGCCATTGGGTGTTCTAAGGACATGATCAAGACAGCGCAGTCTTCTGTGTTTGACAATCATGGCGGCGGGTTCGATGTTACAGCAGCGGTGATGCACATCAAGATTTGAGATTCTGTCGGAGTATCGAATCCTTAGGATTTTTCGTAGATAGCTGTGGTCAAAGTCTTCCAAATCATGGAGAGGAAGCGTTTTCAGTGGCCAATTTTCGACTACACAGAATAGAACAGATCTAACAGCCATTTTATAGACAGAAATTGTTGTCTTCATCCTGATCTCCCGCCGGATCCACAAATGGCGATGGAGTTGTTGGCCTGATAGCTCAATTTTGAAAAATAAAAGTTTACTGACTACAATACACATCACTGTAATAATAATGATAGTAACTTAGTAGTTTAATATAGTGAAGCATTCTAACAGGGTGAAAATTCACAAAAATATAGAGGGGCAAGGAATTTTCAATTAAAAAAGAAATAAAGACACATAAAAGGTTGTTTTCAGAATTTTGAGGAGGGGGGGGGCAATTAAATTCGTTTTCTATTTTTTCTATCAATGAAAACACCCTAAAAAGTTATTTTTCAAAAGGCAGGGGGACTATGTTCCTCTAATTAGCATCCCTGTGGTTTAATATTTTTCTGCAGAATTTTGGATTTTTCTTCCTATTTCGGATTACAGACAGCTTTGGCTCATAATCGGTTAGCACACCACCAAATTGTATGAACAGTCAAGAGTTTAGTCTTATGATTTCAGACAACATGTGAATTTTTGACCTTCTGTACCAAAGATTGGGTACAATTTATTAAAATTAAGGTTTGACCCCTTTTTTAAACCATCATGTTAATTTTACAGTTTGAGGTACAAAAATACTTTTTGTCTCAATCACAACTAGTTTCCCATATCTCCCACATGGGAACTAGGCCTTCGAAATGCCATTAGAAGAATAAAACAACTACAAAAGGAATATTGTCCCCTTTCAATTTCTTTTTCGAAAAGTTTGATTTACGATTTCCCCTTTCATTGTCCTAAGGGGGAAAAGTTTGATTTACAATTAATCAGTTTTCTGTCAATCGATAAGGAACAATATGAATAGGATACAAAATGCACTGTATGCTTGTAGGTCAGGGATTGTCTATTTTTTCCTTATTTGTTAGTGACATTCCTCTGGTATTTTTTCTCATTCCTTTTAGTTTAAAATAAAACAAATGCGGAGTTTTGGACACTCTAGATTTAGGGAAGGGTTTGCTAATAAGGGCTTAAAGTTTCCGAATCCTTGCTGACACAAAAGTATTGAATTAGCAAGAGCTCAATTAGCTGTGGATAAGCCTTTCTCAAGTAGTTATTGACCTAAGGTTGTGATGTATATGCTCAGAGTCTATACACGCAGTATGACATGTGTATCATGTTTGGAAAAAGAAGACGCTACAGTCTACAGTGCTCAAAGACAACAACACCTTCCAAGGAAAAGTGCACTTTCTTAATCTGTTTCATGCCACATGTTTTTTTTTGTTTTTAGCTGATTTTTTTACCCACGTTTTGTTTTTTAATCGGCACCTGTTGCAACAAAACAATTACACAACTGCATGTGGCGGTGTTTTTAATAAAAAATTATTCCCCAATTTTTCCTGATTTTTCAAGATATATATGGTTGTGTGAGTTTTCACTTAACCAATTCTAATAGTCAGATATCTTTTCTTTGTCCTTTGTACTTTCAAACAGTTCTTGGTACCAAAAACTGAATTTTGTTAACAGTAGATGCATCAACAGAATTTGCGAACAAATAAAAGTTCAATAGGGATAAATCCTTTTATGAGACAGTGAAAACAGTTCCAAAATCTCTGGATATTTCTTTCACAAATAGAGGGACCATTTTCAGCAGATAAACTAAAAAAATAGAACTTTAGTTTGTATTATTGATTTAGTTTATACAATATAAACCCTTCCACGCCCACAATTTCCCGAAACACATCCAATCAAAATGTCGAGATAGCCATTTTGTTCAGCGTAGTTGATTTCTATATAGAAAATATGTTTTTGAAGAGGTCACTCCACCACAAACCTCAGGGCAAGGGTTGTAAGTTATGCCCAGGGGGCATATAAGAACGATGTTGGCATAATGTATTATTTATTATTTTTTTTCTTTAGACCAGGGCACTTTGTATCGAAGAAGTTGACGTAGAAACTTCGAAAAGGGCTCATTCAATTGGAAATCGGAGTGGCTTGTGCCCATTTTGATGGTCGAAAGTGATTGGAAGGCAACTAACATCCCTTCCACGCCCACCATACCTCGAAACACATCGAATCAAAATTTTGAGACAGCCATTTTGTCCAGCGTAGTTGATTTCCAGATAGAAATTATGTTTTTGAGGAGGACACTCCCCCAGAGCCCTCAGGCCAAGGGTTGTAAGCTATGCTCTGGGGGCATATAAGGTTTTTATAGAAGGTGTTGTCGTAGAAACTACAAAAAAGCATCATTCGACTCGAAATTCAAAGGACTAGGGCCTTTTTGCAAATTGAATTAAAAACAGACCTTTTTTAATGAAAGTAGGTTAAGGACAACTTTCCAGACGGAATTGTCAACAGGAATTTTCCGGGGAAAATTTTAAGTGAAAATGGAACTGCCCAGGGAGATTTTTGGTGGAGGGGGTGCACACAGGAAAGAACTTTTCATGGAGGAATTCTTAGGGGGAATTTTTCACGGAGGGGAGAGACAGATTTCACGGTATTATTTTAAAAACAATTAGAGATTAAATAAATTGGCTATCTCACAATTTTGATCGGATGTCTTTTGCGAAAAAGGGGCGAGGGAGGGGGTTAGTTCTCCGCCATTTTTTTCACTTAAAAAGTGTACTAGAACTTCTAATTTTGGTTTGAATGTGTCCTCTCCTGATCTTCTAGGTCTGTTGGTCTTCTAGACCCCGGTATTATAGAAACAGGAAATAAACACGCATCCATGATCTTTCTTCTGGCAAAATACAAAATTTTTTATTTTTGTAGAAGTTTTTTCCAACTGAAGGTAGGAGTGATATTGTAACTTAAAACGAACCGAAATTACTCCAAATATGAGGGCACTGCCCCATGCTCATTATCTCACTCATTACGCTTAAATTTAACTTTGTCCGAATTCTTTAATAACGACTCACAAAAAACAAGGGCCGTGTTTCATTAGATCATATTATGGCCGTTTACATGTGGACCGTTTTAATATTAAACGGTCACAAACGGCCGTTTCATTAGAACAAGAAGCTTTTTTAAGGCACAAAAATACTTTAGCGTGAAGAGAGAGGGATTGAGGAAGGGGAAGGCTCCTCATGTATGGAATAATTTCTGTTTGTTTTAAGTTTTCATGTTGCTCCTTACTTTCAGTTGAAAAAACTTGTTTTTTTTTAATTTAAAAGCAAGCGGTACAGAAGTGCAGAGACCAAACAACAATACTGTAATCACCGAAGCTACTTTTAAGGTCTATTTCTTTCATAAAATAAAATAAAAAACAAATTTTTCAACTGAACGTAAGGAGTAACATTAAAACATAAAGGAGCAGAAATTCGTATACGAGGGGGTTGCCTTATTCCTCAATACCTCAAGTAAAGCGCGAATGAAATTCCCGCTATAATTGGGGTGCAAGGGGGGCGACTTCCCAGTTCATATATCTAGTAATTTCTGTTCTTTTTGGGTTTGAGTTGAATATCATTTATATTTTTGTTACATTATAAGTTCATTATGGGTTTCATTTTTATTAAGCCTAAATTCTGTTTCTTTTTACTTCTGTTCATTGTTCGTTATAATTTCTGGTAGTTTCTTTTTTTGGCTCTTCTCAAGACAGGGCTTTGCTCTTTACTTTTGTTAAAATATTTTTTTTTTATTTTTATACAAAATAAGAGTGAAGAGACTATAATTGCTGAACTTCAGTAAATAATTTTGTCAGCTAACGAAGGTGAAAATTCATAGCCCAATAATTCCATATCTGTGTGTATGTGTAATTAATATTTTTATACACTTTCAGTATTAATTGAAAATTAATAATAATTTTTGCCAATTTAATAATAATATTTTGGATTATTTTAAATATTATCGATATAATTACCGTGTTTTATACACTCAATATTGTAATAAATAAATAAAATATTTCATGGTAATATTCAAAACATTTCTTAGGGATATAGTAAAATATATAATTGACACCTTGTTCTTATCTATGTATTTTTTTATATATGGCTTTTTTTTCAGATGAGTAGGTTTACATCATATGGTCCATTGAGTCCTAAACAATATACCTAGTGACACACATCCATTAATTCATCGAATAATTCGTGTCTTTCGATGATGGATCACTTATCAGTACCCTCATTCATCATGAAATTTTCGGTAGGCTGGAAAGGGTTGGTCAAGAAATTAGGTTAAGAGGGAGGCGATTTGACAACTTAATTATTGCTGACTTCGACTGTAAGTCGACCACTGACATTGACAAACTGGTTTTACCTTCTGGATCGAGGTCGCCCAGATTTATTTTTCAAGGGGCAAGGGAGGGGTCTACAAACAAGTTTATGGGAACGAAAGAAAGGCTCGGAATCCTTTCTGCCATAAAAATGAATCCTTTGTAGAAAAATGAATTTTTCCCAGAAAACGAATTATTGTAGACTAAGATTGCAAAGCGACCACTGACATTGACAAACTGGTTTTACCTTCTGGATCGAGGACGCCCAGATTTATTGTTCAAGGGGTGAGGGAAGGGTCTACAAACAAATTTATGGGAGCGAAAGTAAGGCTCTGAGTCCTGTTTGCCAGAACAATGTCGTATTCTTCCAAATATTTAAGATTATTTCAATTTTTTATTTACATTTCAGGGGCTCCGTGGAGGAAAATAAAACCCCTTCTCCCTCATGTAGGCCATCCATGCTCTGTTATAAGAAAAAGCTTTATGTGACTGAAAATGAATTGACGGTTAAGGTAAAGGCGGTCCCTAGAACAGGAAGTAGGGTGATCAAATAATCGGCTTGGACCTCGTGTTTTGGGCAGTAGAATTTTCAGCATCTTTATTTTATAATGCTTCATTTCGGATGTGCCTATTAAGGGCTATATAAAGGAAAGACGACACGGACCACTTTGGTTATACAGTCAGTGGTAACAGGGCACAAATTGAGGGGGTGGGGATACAGTTGACGACGGTCCTTCCTAGATTTTTAATAACACCCTTTTTTGACATTGTCATTAAAAAAAATCCCCCCACCCATGGGTTTTGAAAAACACCGTTCTGTGTTTGTATTAAAAAAAAAAATCAAAAATCAAAATTTGATTTTTTTCATGATGAGTTGACAAGTTATCTATTATTGATCAAGTTATCTGTTATTGACAAGTTATCTATTATCATGACAAGCTATCTATTATTCAGGGGCAACAGTTCACGAAAATGTAAAGGGTTTGTACTTAAAAAAAAAAAAAAAATCAAAAAATCAAAAATCAAAATTTAAAAAAAATCGAAAAAAATCAAAAACCCCCTTTACATTTTCGTGAGATGGTGCCCCTGAATAATAGATAACGTGTCATCAAGTTCTACTATCATGAAATCTCTGACGGGATGGAGAGTATAGGTAGGTTTTCCCAGTGGCAGATCCAGGGGGCGAGAGGCCCCCCCACTAACGCAGTCTAAAGTAGTCTAATTAACGTAAGTTTGCGTTAATTAAACTTGCTCATAACACAAGTCTATCGGATCAACCTATTTCCCCCCCCCCCCCTAAAAAAGTCCTGGTTCCGCCCCTGGGTTTTCCTCTGTAGCTTAGGCGATCGAGCAATTCGTACTAACAACCTTCAAGTAAAGACTGACCTCTGCAAATACTAACAGAAACTCTAAAAAAAGGAAATATTTGTAACAACATATCAAACAGTTCGTGGTAACTGTAAGTAAGGAGCGACCCGGCTCAATAGTAACCAAAACTCTAAAAAACGAAATTTTGATACCAATAGATACATCAATAGAATCAGATTTTTATGTTGATTTCGAATATATAAGTTCCATTACTTTTCGTTTTACCAATCAAAAGTTACGCGCCTGAGAAAATTTGCCTTATTTTCGAAAAAAGAAGGAAACAACCCCTAAAAGTCATAGAACTTTAATGAAAAACACACCATCAGATTCAGCGTATCAGAGAACTCTACTATAGAAGTTTCAAGCTCCTATCTGCAAAAATGTGGAATTTTTTATTTTTTGCCAGAAGAAAGATCACGGATGTTTTTTTTTTCCAGGGGTGATAGTATCAATCCAGTAGTCCTAGAATATCGTAAGAGGGCTCATCTGAACGGAAACTAAAAGTTCTAGTGCCTTTTTTGAGTGACCAAAAAAATTGGAGGGCAACTTCGCCCCGTCCCACGCTCATTTGTTTCCCTAAGTCTCCCAATCAAAATTTCGAGATAGCCATTTTGTTCAGCATAGTCAAAAATTTAACAAATATGTCTTTGAGGATGAATTAATCCCCCAAAGTTCCCAGGAGAAAGGGCTGCAAGTTATGAACTTTGCCCATTGTTTGCATATAGTATTGATTAATGGGAAGTATACACACGTTTCAGGAGGGATTTTTTTCTGGTGGGGGTGGTCGGAGGAGGGGGTTAAGGATGAGGATATTTTCATGGAGGATGTTTCCTTGGGGGAAGGGACATTTCAATGAAGGGGGCGCCAGATTTCCCAGCATTATTTAATGAAGATCAGGAACTAAAAAAAAAAAATTCAACTGAAAGTAAGGAGCAACATTAAAACTTAAAACCAATAGAAATTATTACGTATATGAGGGTGTTCGCCCCCTATTGAATACCTCGCCCTTTACGCTAAAGTTTTTTTTAGTACTTTCAAAAGGGCTATCTATTCTAATTAACCGGCCTTTGTGATTTCAGGGGTTTGTGATTCGAAAAAAATCGAACTTTAGCGTAAGGAGCGAGGTATTGACTAGGGGTAAAGTCCCTAATATACGTAATAAAAACATACAAATATAGAAGTTCGTTACGTAAGTTAATTCGTAAGTTACGTTAAGACAAAATTTCGAGAAAGCCATTTAGCCAAAACAAGTAAAATTAATATGCAAATTTCATTGTAATTACTAATGTACGGTGCAAAGCTGCATTAATTTAAAAATGTTCAGAAATCAAATAAGAAAAACAAGTTTTTTTTTAACTGAAAGCAAGGAGCGACATTAAAACTTAAAACGAACAGAAATTATTCCGTATATGAAAGAGGCTGTCCCCTCCTCAACGCATCGCTCTAAACTGAAAGTAAGGAGCGACATTAAAACTTAAAACGAACAGAAATTATTCTGTATAAGGAAGGGGCTTTCCCCTCCTCAACTTAACACTCTTTACGCTAAAGTTTGACTCTTTCCCACAACTCTTTTTCTTAAAACAATAAAAACTTTCGTGTAAAGAGCGAGGCGTTGAGGAGGGGACAGCCCCTTTCATATACGGAATAATTTCTGTTCGTTTTAAGTTTTAATGTCGCTCCTTACTTTCAGTTAAAATAAACTTGTTTTTTTTATTTAATGAAGAATAAAGAGTGAAAATATAGAACCATGGAAAGACTTTTTCACTTATAGTTAGGACTGAGGAAACGCCAAAACGATACACAAAAACTACAAGCATAAATACATAATTCAAATTAAGAGTCAAAGTCAGTCTATTTCGCTTGCTAAGCGCGGTGGACTTTAATAGTAAGCATGATATAAAATTGAAAGTAACACGCGACCTTCCGAATTCTGAATTTGTGCTTTCTAATTCTTAGGAAGTTAGATGACTATTTAGTTGAGTATATAGGCTACCCAAAGGTTAGCATGCCATTGTAATTGGAGGGAGGGGTGTAATTGATACGTTTGGATGTGGCTTATTTCTCAATTAATACTTTTTTTTTATAATTGCTCAAGAAATTAAAAATGTTAAATCAATCATGAAAGGTGAACAAAAACCTGCTGGAAAAGTAAAAAAACAATTTAAACATAAAAAATCCAAACTATTTTCAAATTATCATTATTTAGGAAAGTTGCGAATTTAGCAAGCTGAATACACAAATGGCAATATCAGTGAAGAACTGAATTAATTAAAAAATAGCCAACGTTTTCCAAAAAAATAAATAAGAAAGTACTCTCCCATAAAATAACAGTTAAGAGTTAATTGAAAAACATCGATTTTAATTAACTTTCTATTGATAAAAAGAAATAATTGCAATCAAATTCATAGATGTTAACTTTGGGGAAAAAAATAACATTAAAAAAGAAATGTAAAAAACTAAAAAGTCAAAATGGCCGGCCTCCATCAAGCTCAAGATACCCAATGATGAATGAAAGACTCTGACAATAAGAAGTTATCATTGTCAATGATGGATGACTTATCACTATGCTCGTTTATGATAAATTTTGCGGCCAAATGCAAAGGGTTGGTCAAGAATTTGGGTTAAGCGTAAATTTGTGTGATTACCTCATTATTGCAGGCTCTAATAGCAACCAGACATCTAGCAATAATATCTGGATTCTGAAGACATTGGATTCTAAAATACAACTTCAAAAATACAACTTCAAAAATACAACTGGATTCTGAAGTTGTATTTTTGGACGGAAGGGGTACCCACTTTTAAAAAATTCGCATACCAGGTGGCGCGGGCCAAGCGTGGTCGAAGTGTGGCGGACACTATGCCAAGTGTTACCGAAGTGGTGCTAAGCGTGGCAGAAACCGTGCCAAGTGTAGTAGAACTGTGTGGCACATGTAGTGTTTTGAAATGTATACCAAAGGATGGAAAGTGGGCACCCCTCGTCCTGGACTCCGAAGCTGAACCTGCTGATGCTCTCCAACGTCATTGCCGCAGCTGAGAGTAAATACATTCAAACAACGCGGTGGCGGTTCTGGCCTCTCTTGTGCCCGGGGCGAAAATTTATTAGCCCCCCCCCCCTGTCTCCCACAAAATTTTTATCTATTAAAAAGATTATTTTCAATTTATAATTGAATTAATACTTTATTTTTAATTATTTTTTACTTATCATTCAAGTTTTTAGTTTATTTTATTAATTGATTCAGAATTTATTAATTATTATCATTTATTAATTGCACCCTCTACTTTAATTTCATAAAAATAAAGTTTCAGAAATTACAAAATGACTATAACTATTAGATTATTGATTTGAAATTCTGCACCTCTAAATTTTTTACGCTCGGGGCAAGTGCCCCCTCTTAAAAACCGCTTCTGAAGCAACGAATCTATGTGAATTTTGACTGATATGTCTGATAGAAAACATATTTTTTAGGTTTTCCTGAAAAAACTATTTTGAAAACCTGTAAAAAAAAAAGAACATCTTGAGCAATGTATAAATGCTATTCCAATATCAGTTTTAAACACGGTCTATATCTGGCAAAAGAAAGGAACGTGATCCGAATAGAAGCAAACCGATTATTCGCTCTTACGGAGATATTTGTTTTAATCAAATGATGCAGAATGTGGCGGCCAAATCAAAATTTGATTACTGTCAGAATAGGGCCTTGCAATAAGAAACCTCCATAACAAGAGAGGAAAGCTTGGCTTGGCGATTTGGTCAAGGTCTCTTACCATAAACCTTTCAAAAGATGTTATAGGGTAAAATCTGTCCAACGGAGGAGTGATCTAACACGTATCCTAAGCCAAATTATTTCACAACCGGGGGTTGATTTCCCAAGCAGTTGGTATCTAAGGGTTTTTGATATTCCTGCTTTCGAATAAAAACCTCCGTTCAAGAAGGCAAGCAGGCAGGCATCAGTTTCAAACTGAAGTCAGACTATCATCTACAAGTGTGCTAATCTCGCGTTTTATTTTTTTATTTTTTTTTTAAGTTTCAGGATCGGAATTCGTTTTTAGCTTTTAACACCGTCAATGAAGATAATTCTGAACTTTGTTATTTAGCGCTAGCAGCATGCAAGGGGAACACAAGAGAATCAAGAGGTTTCTGAAACACTCAACAGTTTTCACTGTAAAATAATAAACATTTCAAAACGGGTAAAATCTGTGATCAGAGATCTTTTCATTCAGTTTATACGGGCCTGGAACTTATTTGTGTAACTTACAAGCTGAAATCTAAAAGGTGGTGATACAATGTATAAATTATACGACATTATGCGCAACTGAATGAATCTGGGTACCTTTAAGCAATGTATTTTTGGTAACAGTGCATTTCATGTCTTCTTCTGAACTAAAAAAATTTCTATTTCTATTTTCTATTCTATTCTTCTATTTCTATTTCTATTTCTATTTTGAGTCTCTTCCAGTTTTAGAGGTGTCCCTACCCGCACTAAGGCCTGGATGTAGACCTGGGCAAAATACTAAGTTTGCTGATTCTTATGGTTTTGCAGTCACTTTGGTCTTGTTTCTCATCAGTGGTTCATAAGGCTGATTTAAAAAAAAAGAAGAAGAAAAACATCAAACTTTGTATTTAGTATCACCAGGGCTATAACTATCTTATTAACAGTTGGCTGGTAAGGCTGATTTATAAAAAAAAATCAGTAAATTCTATGTTTAGCCTTGGGATATAGCTAGGGCTAATATATATCTCATCAGGGGTATAAATTTCTCATCAATAAATGGCTCATACGGTGGAAAAAAACGTCACCATACTTTGTGCTTAGCCCTGGGCTATGGCCAGGGCTAATATATATATATCATCAGGGCTGTAACCATGTTATCAATGGTTGGCTCATAAGGCTGATGTTAAAAAAACCATCAAACTTTGTGTTTAGCCTTGGGCTATAGCCAGGGCTAAATGGAAGAGACTGGGGAAATCCAATTATTAGAAACTTTATGAACGTAATGAAGTACTAATTTTTTTATCATAATTATCTTTAGTTCAGAACAAGATATATACTGGACTGATACTGAAGTTTTGCATGAGAGTCCAGTTGTCTCGCGTAAAAGTTTCAAGCCACTTTGTGAAAATAAAACAAACTCAAACCGTAATGCACAGTGTTTCAGTGTCAGTAAACTCCCCAATAGCTTTCAAATTTGCTTTAAAAAGTGCGAACTAACACATGGTAAAATATTGGTTTATTGGTATTCCCATGAGATTGTGGCAAAGCTACTCAGGTGCTACTCAGGGTTGACAACCAAACAATTTGTTTTCAGTCAGGATCAATAACAATTTGGTTTGTTCAGAGGAAATAAAAATTCTCCACTTATTCAAATATTTCTGATCCTTGGTAATGATTCCTTCAGGATGTACATTTTAGTGTACAATACAGTGAGTAGAAAAAGAGACGATTTCCCATCTTTGGGAAACAAAACTAACCGAAATTTCAAGTAGCTTGTAATTAAGTTTCAACTGAAAAGAATTGTTAAAAAATAAAGAAAATTAAAGATAAGTGCAAAAATAATTTCACCTAATATTTGTTTCGAATTGTTCTCAAAATTTGCACCAACTAGTTTCTGCTAGCTCGCAGAATCAGATTTGTTAAGCAGTAAATGAGTTTTTTCCAACAATTTGCAAAAACGTATTAATTGTTCGGGGAAGTTTTAAAGTGGGAAAATCAAGATTCAAACTAGCATTTCAAACCTTAAATACTATTTTGATGAAACACGAGGCTGTTCCGCAGAAATCGTCAACAGATCAAAAATCCAGCAACAGTTTCTCTCCAACAAGGCTTCGAATTGTTAGAGAATTCTAATAATAAATCCTAGCAATAATTTTTTCTGTCAGCTGGCGGAAACACAATTGTTATCAAGGCTGTTACTGTACTAACAAAATCTCTGTGAGGACGACAGACACGTACTTTTTGATTGTATACATGTTTCTGGTTTTTCTAATGGTTTTTCATGTTTCTGGTTCCTGGTTCGTCTTTTACTAAATTGAATCAAACTCGAATGGCAGTGAAGTGTACTTGCGTCATAGGTATTAAAACGCTATGTACAGAACCGGGCATGTTTTTTTGTGTCATAGATATTGTTTTTTTGCGTCATGTTTTGCGTCATAGATTTTTAAAACACTATGTGCAGAACCGGGCATGTATAAAGGATTTTTTATGAGGTAGGTACTGCTTCCAAAAAGTGCAGACAAAATTGAGGATTTATAATCAATCGAAGAGAACTGAGGAAAAATCGTAAAAATCTTGTTTCGAGGAAGTTTCGTTTGGGGTTTCAAGAGTCATAGATATTGTTTTTTTGCGTCATGTTTTGCGTCATAGATTTTTAAAACGCTATGTGCAGAACCGGGCATGTACAAAGGATTTTTTATGAGGTAGGTACTGCTTCCAAAAAGTGCAGAAAAAATTGAGGATTTATAAGCAATCGAAGAGAATTGAGGAAAAATCGTAAAAATCATGTTTCGAGGAAGTTTCGTTTGGGGTTTCAAGAGTTTCAAAGGTTTCATAGGAGCCTAAATTGAAAAAAGGTTTGAAAAAAAGAAATTCCAGTAAAGTATTTGTAAACATTAATTTTCATCCAGATTCAACAGAAAAAATAACTTCCGATTATTTAAAGAATTTAAAGTAACTTTAAAGAATTTTAAAGAATTGGACTTTAAAGAACTTTAAAGAATTTCAAGTAACTTAAAGCGAAGTAACTTTAAACAATTTCAAAAATGAGCCCGAAACTCCTATAAAATGACGTCAAATTGAGCCGAAAGATATAACAAGAAAAACTATATTTTTGCACGAGTAGCATTAAAAAGTCTCCTTTCGTGTTTCCTTTTTATTCCAAATGGGTAACTATATCGAGCCAGTGATCGTAGAATATTGGACGAAGGCTCATTTGAACGGAAATACGTTATTATAAAAGCCTTAGACACTTATAAGGGGACTCATTTAAGTTGAAATTAAACATTCTAGTATCTTTTTTATGTCACAAAGGACACAAAAATTACATAATAAAATTGTTAAGTAAAAATTCTGAGATAGTCAATCGATCGAAAATTATTTAATGGCTGGATTAGCTGTGTCACACGTAGTACCCAAACTTCTTCCATGTAAATATTTGCACCAAAAATTAAATTAACAATCTTTTGCTTTATGCAGTACAAGGCCGTACCCAGAGGGGGGTTAGGGGGGTTTAAATCCCTCCCAAAACGTTTTAATGATTTGTAAGAACGTAACAAAATATGGATATAAACAAATTTGTATACATTATTTTAGGTTTTTTTGTGTACCCCCCCCCCAAAAAAACTCTTTGAGTAAAACCCTTCCAAAAAAACCTGGGTACGGCCTTGATGCAGTATAATTTTTAAAAAGTGTTTTTGATGGTTTTATACTATATTTCTTGTTATTTTCCCTATCTCTCAAAATGACAATTCGAACCACAACTTTTTTTTGTTGGTTCACAAGTATCTACCCCGAAACATTTTGTAATTATGGGAAATGTACATTTGTGGCGATTCGACACAGGTTGTCGATTGTGCAATCCAGCATTTTCAAAGATTTAAAGTAAAAATAGTCTTCCCACGATTAACATTTTGGCAAAAAAAAAGAAAGAATAATACCACAAAGATACCAAAAAGATTAGTTTTCTTCCCGTGAAGATACAAAGGTTGCAAACAAAGTAAAATACCAGTAAATACTTATGACAAAAAAAATTGCGTGACAAAACGAAATCATTCGAAAAAGAGAAATTTTTAAACACTAATATGTAGAAGAAAAAAAAAAAATCTTTTAAGTTGATATGCATCAGTTGAAGAGATGGGTCATAGTGCTAGACAAAATTTAGACAAATTTATTTTATTTACTAATAATTACAAAGTAAACTATATATACAAACAACCACCCGGGGAAGGCTCGAAAAGCCTGAAGGTAAAAAAAAAAAACAAAGGGAGAAAATATCAGAAAAAAAGCGAGAAGGTCATTGTTATTTTTTTTATTTTAGTTTATAATTCTATTTTAGTAATTAAAGCAATAAGTTCTTAATGTTTTAAGTAATTTGATTTCTGACATATGTTATTTGAATTCTTGGTAGTTGTCGATTATTGGAAACACAACCAAAAAGTGAAGTTAGGTTAATCCTAATGAAAAATAACACAAATATCTATAACTAAAAAAATAACTAAAAAAATATTTCCCCGGGTCTCCCGGTCTCCTGGATCCGCCAGTGATCATCAGTGTTTGATACAGTGATCTTCATTTATTATGTACCTCAGGTTCGAGGTTCGTCTGGAATGCTTTGACCCACGCCTTCCCGCTTCTTCTTCCGATGAATCGGAGGCCTGCAGTTCAACACCTAAATGATATTTCCCAATATTTTCCACAAATTCCCACAATTTCAAGCAATGTTTCCCACAAATTTGTTTTTATAATTAACTTTTACTACTAAAATAAATCCAAACAATAGTTTCCATTTTTGAATCATCTTTAAATGACAAATTCCTGTCAAGAGACACTATTGTTTTTCAAAGCACGTATTCAAACTTTCGGTTACTACTCCCCGTGGTTCAACCATGAAAAAGGAATTCCCAATTTTTCCTAACCTTTTAAGATGTATTTTCATTTAACATTGGCAGAATTAGTAACTTCCATTTAACCAATCCCAAAAATCGGATTTCATTTTCATTGTCCTTGGTATTCGAGAATTTTTTTTTTTACATGTACATACAACAAAAAGATTTCTTTTCCTCCAATGATAATTAAAAAAAAAAGAAGAAAAGGCGGTATGAACAAGCACGGCATGACGCAGTCTCAACCCCGACCTCTTGAAAAAACATCTGATTCCCAACAGGAGAATTGTCTTTTGTGTAAACATGATGATAAAATAATACTTTAGAAACAAAATTATGGAAACCTAACCAAATCGAACCTAACACAACCCAATGCAACCTAACCTCCACCCCCAACCCAAATGTGGGGTGGGGGTGTATATATAGCCCAAATTATACAAGTCCAATGCATTCTGTCTAAGTCCAATGCATTGTATCCTCCATTACTTGCTTTTGTAGCTATGAAACCAGTTGTCTGAGATGTAACCTAAGCGTAATTCTTGAATGTATTTCCAATAACCGACAAGCTGTGTTACCACACTTAGTAAAATTTTTACCAAATTTAGTAAAACCGGACCCGAGTTAGTAAATTTAGTAAATTGAGGCTAAATTTTGTAAATTTTTGAATATTTTCGAAATTTAATAAGTTTTTTTTTAGTAAATGTGCCAGAAATATGAAAAAGAAATGTTTAATGATTTTTGTGCCAAGTTTCATTCTGTTGAACAAAATTTGCACATTTTTCTCTGCCTGAATTGATATTTTTATTATAAGTGTCTGTCCCTCCCGCCTATTCATCACCATCAGTATGTAGCGTGAAGCTTTGAAAATCTGAAGCGTGGACACAACCAACACATTTTGGTTTTATCGAGGAATCTATTCTGCAGTCTTTAATTTATTTTTAATGACAGTTTTGAACACAGTGATAGGTGTGTTCGAAATACAAGAGTGCATGGTCAGTTTTCGCTCAAAAGTGGTGAAAAACTTAACATGGTAAGTCCTCACGGGAGATGAAAAACTGACTCATGAAGTACTCCAAAAAAATTGAGTCCTCCAAAAACAATTTACTTGCCTTTCTAATGGGTGCTTCCTCCCAATGTAGGTAAGACTTATGCTAGGCCTGTTATTGTGATATGCATGGAAAAATGGTTCAAACATCGGGAATCAAGATAGCCTATAGTCCAGGTGCCAATTGACAAAAATATGCCTATTTTCAGGTCCTCTGTCGTCATAACATATCTGTTTTACGGAATCTGAAAGCCCTTTCCAGTCATATTGAACCTGTTGATTGTGATAATACCCAGGAATAGGTAGCTCCAAGGGGTTCTTGACCCTTAAAAATGACTTTAAAGATTAGAAAATACTACCTGGAGAGTTTTCTATACATTTTTTTTTCAAGTTTGCAATGCTACCTGTTATGTGGCTCCTGCAAGGCATGCAATTTTAAGAAGAAAAAGGAATTATTGGCAATACAGTTATAGAATAATTGTTCCAAAGATTTGTATTGGAAGCAATTATTCTATACTCCAAGAACAGGTGCCTCACCTGTTTACCTTAGGCTGTTCTAGTCACACCTTGGTACTGTGCTCTTCTCACGCTTCAAAACTCTTACCTGAAAGAGTGGAACACATTAGTAGAGACCTAGTCAACTACGTATATAGGCTCTATTCCAAAAACGGTCAAGGCATATGAACAGTTTCAAGAGTTTACATATATTGCCAAGCTCAGGCTGCTGTCTATTAATGCAACACGATGGCTGTCTCTTGAAGCAGTGACTTACAGGATTTTCGAACTGTGGAGTGCCTTTGTTCTGTTACTGGGTAACCAATCTAACGGCGCTGACACTGATAGGGCTAGTCAGGAGAAGGCAAGCCTGATTTAAGAGTAAAAGTAAGAGTTCTGTTTTTTCGATTCGCGAAGTTCCTTCTGAGACTTCCACCATGGTAAATTTTTCCTTTCAGATTTATTAAATTCTTCCAGCCCAGGATGGCAACACTGCCGACAAGTACCGAATTCCTTGTCATTCCTTATGAGGTTATAGTTTGAATCTTAACTGTGGAAGCATCAGTGCAGTCAAAAAAATGCTGTGTGGTTGACACAGTTTTTATGACCCTATTGACCTGAAGGTTCATTCAAAACAGATATCAAACAGTTCGTGTTAACTAATTGTAAGTAAAGAGCGACCCGGCTCAATAATAACCGGAACTATAAAAAAAGGAATTCTGATACCATTAATTATATAAAAAGAATTGGCTTTTTAGACCAATTTCAAATATATAAGTTTCATTAAGCTGTGTCTTACCCATCAAAGGTTACGACCCTGAGAAAATTTGCCTGATTTTATAAAAAAAAAAGGGTAGACACCCCCTAAGAGTCATAGAATCTAAATGAAAATCACAACATCAGATTCAGAGTATGAGAGAACCTCTGCAGGGAGTCCGGGCCCCTTCTCCCGCATTCGTCCCAGAATGGAAGGAAATCAGAATAAAAACTTTAATTCAGAACAATCTGCTCTAATCCTTGGTATTATTCTTAATTTAAAATGGGATTCGGTAGATCAATTTTCAAAAACGGAAGCTATTAAATAATAAAAAAAAAAGTCCTCTTAAATTTAAACATTAACATCCCAGGACTAAAAAAACAACAATCCAATACCTGCACAGAGAATATCATAGCTGCAGCAATTTCTGCAGCATAGTAAAGGACGAAACACAGCCTATAGTAATCAGAAGTTTAAAGCACTTCTGAAAAAAACTGTCTAGTGAGAAAATTTCTTCTTTTTAACAAGTTTTATTTGTTTTAAGATATTTTAAGATGCTCGTAATAGCATATTGCAAAAGTGAACTTTTGAAACTTCCGATAGAGAGTATGAAACCCCTCAAAATAGCAGAAGACAGAAAAGTGCACCATTGAAATCACCATGTTCAAAAACCGTAAACCAGAGTTTTTATCCCCTTGTCTTAAGAAACAAGAAAAATTGCTTTTTCGCATAGGTAGCAAAGATATTTCCTTTTTTCTTTTTTCCATAAGGATACCAGGCTACTGCAAGATCATAAAGACAGTTTGTGGGCTCGTTTGAAAGCAACTGCTCATATTTACATGTTTTTAACAAATTAATCCTGATAACGCCGCGGAAATCAACATACGATGTCAAAAATAACCTTTTCCATGTCCATTTCTTGATTGAAAAGCCTGGGAAGCATATAAAGGGTACCATTCTAATCTACACGATCAAAAATCCAGATGTTACAATCCCCAATTTTGTATATTCCCCCC